>NW_010973187.1:1303135-1316429 GCF_000737465.1 Haliaeetus leucocephalus
CCTCCGCCGCTCAGCCTGCCATCTTGCCTCACGGCGGGCTGCGGGGGCATCAGCCTCCTCCTCCCCTTCCTCCCTGACCTGGTGTCCGCAGAGGGGTTCCTCTCCCATCCCGACCCCCTCTCTGCGGCAGGGTCCCCCTCTTCCCTCTGTTCAGGTGTTCCCGCCGTCGCTGGCGGGCTCGGCCTGGCCCAGAGGCGGGGCCCACTCCCAGCCGGGGAAGAAGCTTCTGGCAGCTTCTCACAGGAGCCCGCCCTGCCGCCTCTCCCCCGCTACCAAAACCCACCACACAAACCCAAACCAGAGCCATACTGGCATATATCAGGGTTTGGACCAGAGCTGCACTTCATGCTACAGATAGAGTGTGGAGCAATGCAAGTTGCTGGTAGCTTTTCTTAACCTTCCGTATCCTGAAAACTTTAGTCATGCTATGGTTGTGTGCCATGCCGCTATATTTGTCAATATAAAGGCAGCCACATCTGGCCTGTTATGTGATGTTTTTGGCTGAAAATGTGACACTGAATAGAAAGATGAGAGGAAGAAAGAAAATGTAAAGGCTCTTAGGAAAAGCATTTCTAACCATCACTAAAATGTCATCTCTCTTAAAGATGAACAAAAATTGTAACCGCACACAGCAAGTTTTGCCTAACATAATACATCTGGTCATATCTTTTGCAGCCATAAATCTGAATACTTTCAGAAATGCCAGTGGAACTATGGTAGTGATAAATTTGACAAGATGAGAATCTACCTTAAGACAAAATCAGGACTGGAACTCAATGGGTTTTCATCTCCAGATCTATGCTTAGTTTGTTCTTCCAGACCTGCAATTTCTGATAGCTTGATAAGTAAGCCTTCTAGCATATTGTTAACGAAGACTGATCTTGAAACTTAACTTGAAAAAGAAATATGTATAGAGTGAGACATTGCCCCTCTGCCCACCAGAAAAAACTATAATGTGAATTTGTGTTAGTGGAAAACATACCTCATGGCTCTCATATTCTGTCAGTGGATTTTGTATTGTTCTGATATTAGGATACTCTTGGTACTGAAGTTCATGTTTCAAGTATTTGCCCTTGATGCCTCTGATGTCTCTGGGACATTGATTGATTCACTTGGTGACAGAAACCTTTCCACATGCTTACTAACTCTTTGGATATAAACCATTGCTTTCACTTTTGTGTTGCATAGTTGGGTTTAAGGATGTTTTTTTCCTCTTCCATATGCCCGCTTTTCTCTTTGGCATGTCTGCTTAAAACTTCTGAAGTGAAATGTACCACAGACTAGAGTGGGTACAACTTCAAAATTACTACTTGTCTTCAGATAATTTCAAAACTCATAATTTATTGGAATTAAGACCTCATACTGATTTTAATATTTGTAAAGATATAGAGTCTCAATACTGGATATCAAAGTAACATTTAGTCAGAGAAATTCAACGTTAAGCCATGAAAGAAAAAACATTGATTTGAAATTAGAGTTCTTTTGTAAATTTTGTTCTGAGAGATTTGTTTAGAAGCTTTGCAAATATCCTTCAATTTTTAATCAAAGTTGGGATGTGAAAGAAGAAGGGTGAAACTCCTCATAAATTCTGTCAGTTTTACTGACACCTCAAGAGATTATGGCTGTTTACCTGCCTCCAACAATTGTCACATCTTTGTGTCATAGTAAAATGATAAATCAAAGCCATCAGAAGTCTCTCAAAGAGCTTTATATTTTTGCAATGTGAAATGTTTATGTTTTCCAAATATGAAGGTCACTGTGCTTGTACTTCACCCATTATTTTTTTTTAGGTTTGGCAGATCAGTTCTAGTTATATTTAAAAGCCTGGTGCTTCTCCTAAAACTGTGAACAATAATGCCTGTGTTCCTTTCCATGGCAGTAAGACTTACTGCCCTGCCCTTACTCTCTCATTATGTCTTAGTCTCATATGGACTTCCTGAAAGTTACATTAGCTGACTATGAGAAAACAAGACATTGCAGTCGCAGTGCCCAAATGGAATTAATTCACAGAATCTAATTAATTCATCTTTAACCAATCAATATTTAATACATACAAGATTATTTTTCTCCTTACAGGATAAGTCACTCATTCTACAAGTTTTGTGTTTACAGTATTTCCCTACTTTGAGTTAGAAAAGTCTGAAGACACATCTTGTTTATCAAAATTTAGCTTATTAGAATATCTTGCACAGTACTGAAGTTGTCACTTATAGAATGGCTTAACAGAAAGATGACCTTTTAAGTCCTCGTCTTCTTCTTAACAGGTTTCTATTACCTAATGAACTGAAGTCAAAAGAGGAAAAAAATGGACTGTTTAAAATTATATTTAGGAAGTCAGATAATTTGAATTTGTCAAAATATGACATTTAATTATTTGTGCATGTGAACTTTTTACATGAACCAATTATTGTTTCATGATCCTTTCTAGCCTCTTTCAGACTTTCTCTGGCAGAAAAAATATAATCTTCAGAACACTGAAAAGCTTTAACCTAAACAGATGCCCAGAGGCCAGTGGTTATCTTAACATGAGGGAAACAAGGATATTTTATAAGTGAAGAAAGCACAAGGACAGAAAGACCAAAACTCCTCTTGTAATTATGTGACTGTCTTTCCTAATATTGTGGTTACTTTGTAGTTCAATGTCAAAATTTGACATACTGTTATCACATATTTATGAAGCATATTGAAGGAAGAATAAAAAGATCAGCATAACATTTTGGTTATTATATTGATACAGCAGAGCCTGTAAATATGATTTTTGCTGTTCCTTGTGAAAAGTCTTGGACTCTGCCCTGAGCTGAGAGCGCAGGTCTCGGGGCTGGCCCCTGGGCTCACGGTGGCCGGCGCTGGGCTGGGCTGGTTTCAGCTCCTGCCTCGGGGCCAAGTGCCTGTTGCCTCCCCTGCCTGAGCCTGAGCTCTGCCAGTGCCTCCCTGGGAAGGGTCCGGCAAACAGAGGGTCACTGCCCAACACATGAGAACACCTGGTGGAGGAGCTGGTCCTGGGGACACTGTGGGGCCATGCTCATCCCTTAGCTGGGAACAGCCAGAAGGCAGCAGCCCAGGATGGCACATTAAAATGAACCCAAGCTGATTCCAGGACAGAAGGGCTCCAAATCATACTGTTCCTGGCAAAGAACTCAGGATGATGGTGGTTTATCATAAAATCCTCCTCTGTTCTTCTTGAGGAAGCTGGCACCATCACCTTCAAACCTCAAGAGACATTGGAAGGGTAAGCACAGCACCAAGTGAACAGGGATACATAGGAAGGGGTTTTATGAGATAATAATTTCAACTGTACTAGGCTTTTCTGTATCAAATAATTTGTTAGACTCTTAAAACATTAATTGGATTAACACTAAATTTTTAGCACCATCTCTACTTGTGTTTCCTTTTTCCAGGAACAAGTTCTGGAGTGTAGCATGGCTGGTGGTGCTTTCTGAATACCTGGCAGAACCTCTCTGCTTGTAGAGCAAAAGAGTTCTTATGATGCACTAGGAATGACATGAAACATCAGTAGCTAGAGATATTTTTGGAGTCCTAAAGATGAAACATTCCCAGTAGGGTTTCAGCATCAAGAATAAACCAGTACTAGTTTACTGGTAATCCCAACTCCTCAGTAGGAAATATCAAGGGAAGCTACTCAAACAAACAGGGAAAAAAACCCAAAGAAACAAACAAACTCAACCTGCCTCTTTTCATGTTTTGGAATAGGTCCTACCCGCAGGGTAAAGTCTTTTCTATCCATGGCTGTAACAGATAGAGTAACCTTGGCTTTCTTGTCTTTGACTTAGGTTAACCAAGCGATATGACTATAATCATTTTGTCATACAAGCTGATCTACTGCCGTAAGTGTCTTTAACTCTTCATTATACCTATAAAATAAGAAAGAAGTCAGCCATTGCAAAAAAGCATGTTTCCGAAAAGACAAAGGTAAATAAATGCAGTGTAAAAGCTTATTAGAGAAAGAGGAGGAGAGAAGAAAAAGATATTTTAAAAAAATATACTTTTCTCATTGAACATTGACGTTTTTCCAGGAAAAAAAAAAAGAAAAAGAGCCCCCCAAAATTTTGACATAGTGATTATGTTAGACACAATAACACAGCTGAAAGATTGATACAGCTGTGCTGATTCATAAAGCATGTTCATGACCTGTTAACATCAATTTTTGCTCAACTTTTCAATTAAAAACGATGAAATTAATTCAAGTAATTTTATATTGAGTACTTTGTCCTACATTTTCATCTGTTAAGGACTATGTTCATGGTGAAATTTTTCCCATTCAAACCACTGATTTAGGAATTTCACTTTTACACAAGTTAGTGTCATCAAGCACATTTATTTATTTAGATACTTGAGGAGCAGTTGAAAGATAATTTTTATTGCCCTTCCATGATACTAAACTGGGACCATTAGCTACTCATCAGATATTAATACTTGGTAGTCGTTACTCACATAAAATGTGAATACAGAAATGTTAATAAAGACAAAAGGACAACTAATTTTGGCTTCAGAAGGCATTGGATCAAGTCCATGGAAAGGATTTTCTCTAGTGACTAGGAGTGAAGTATTCTTCTTCCTATTACATTATAATAAAAATTAATCCAAAATAAGCCAGAAACCCGTTAATGGGATCAACAGTAGAGGAGCAGATATATGAGGAAAAAGAAAAAGATATAATACCCAAAAGGAAATCATATGTACTATTCAGAAATAAAGTAAAACATTCATAGAGAACACCGAAGAAATATGGGCATCAAAACTTATTAATAAAAACCAAGTGTTTGATAATAAATAATAATATAATCAAGATTACAGTTAGTCCCATTTTTTGTAAGGATTTTTTTACATAGATGAGAAATTCGTTTATTGTTCTACACAGGATATGTTATTTCCAACATACATTTTCAGCTGTACTAAAGAATTGTAAAATTTTTCCTAGTTTTTTCTTACCACTTTTAAATGCTTTTTACTAGTTTTTATTTTTTTCATTTTTAAAAATAAAATTCATTATCCTAATGAAGTGAAAAATTAATTTAATTTGCTTAATTGAGGTCTATTTCCACTAGGAGGAGAAATTAAATACATACAAACCAAATAAGCAAAACAAAACTTGTTTTGCTGAAGATTGTAGGGATCAAACAGAAAACAATGTCTGCTCAAAGACTCAAAGCTTTGACCTAGCCATACTATTTTTTTCCTGAGCTACTCTACTAGTACTTGTACAGGATATTTGCAAAACTCCCATACACTTCCCTTAAATCGGAGCTATGCTTATTAAAAGGAGGTTGAAAAAGCAAACTTTGATTATACAAATGTATAGCACTCAGGACAACAGACATAAAAAGTCCACTGCTGTGTAAAAGTGCTTATATTGACTGAGTTTTAATGAATGAGAAGAAATAGTGGGAGGGTTTCCACCAAATAGTGAAATCACACTGAAAAATATGTCCTTAACACCCCAAGACAGAAACTTATTTTTCTGAAGCAAGAAATTTCTATTAGAAACAGTAGACAGACAATCAGATGCTTGATGTCTTCAAACTTTTTGTACTGGTAACATGTACAGAGCTTTATTTAGCTCTACATGATAGATAATGATTTGAAAAAATATGAAAATTTAGATATCAGAAATGCTCATAAGTTGTTATTTTCATCTTTCTTCTTCAACTAACCTCAAATCTCCAATACCTTTTCTATGAACTTGGCAGATACATATATATATATATATATATATATATATAAAAAGTACACATAAAGGCAGATTCAGAGTTAGAGAAAGCTGAGGAGGATATTCTGCAAAAATAAAAAGGATATTGTGTAAAATGTAGGATATTGTTAAAGAAATGTTAATGATGTCAAGTATCACCAATATCTGATCAAATTTTTATGTCCCTGAACACAATGACACATGCTGCAAACTTGCTGTAGAAAAGTAGTTCTTGTGAGGACATCACAATGTAGCTAGTATGTTTCTAAAAGGATAGAGCAAAGCACTTTTATCTTGACACTGTAGGCTACCTTGAGAACAGGTTACAAGGCAAGCACTATCAATGGTATGAATCAATAGAAAGAAAAATCAATAGGGAACAAGAGACATTGCCCTTGCATTATAAGCCTCCATTTCTTGTGTCCTGAATACACATTAATTGATCCAGCAGTACCTATTTATGAACACCAATTTTCACCATCTGTAGAAAAAAAAACATTAGCCTTGCTTTCTGAGGTTTAAAAACCACAGAATTGTAGTTCATAGCATAAGGGATGGCAGTGTGTGCTGGCTCATAGCAGAAAGATGCAACTCACTTTTGAAAATATCGGTATTGTGCTATTGTTTCTTGCAGCTATTCTGAATTAGAAGTCTCATTGTATGAAATAAGGTGCACAGGTGACCCAGAAGAATAAGCAGATAGATATCTTTTGCCATAAGACTACGTAATGTATTACCCATGCTATTATCCTACATGATAAAAATTTTGATTGGAATCCTTTGCAATGCTGTTTACATTGGAAGATCTTTAATAAAATTAGAAATATAATCCAATTCTAACTACAGAATTAAAAAACATAACAAAAGAAATAATAAACAAAACAAAACTGTCTAGAGTACATTGTGAAGCAGTGAACAGCTGCCAATGCCACGAGACCTGGAATTTGCACTGACAGTGATACTAGGACGCTTGGTCATCTACAGGGTGTTCTCTCACAGTCCAGGGAAGCCCATCACCCCACTCCCAACCCTGTCCTCCTGACAGCAGGAGAAGATTTGACTCATGTGGCATGTTTATAACAACATATTTGGTTTATTATCCTGCTCCAGCTATGATGATCAATCACAGGGTTGCCCCACAGGTATTCCCAGACAATCCTGCTCACGCATTATGTACCTTATTACTCTTTTTCATGTTTCTTGCCCCTCCTTTTTGTCATCCTTCTAACACCCTTTTGTCATCTCAGTGTCCCCCCTGCCCTAATAAGCAACCTGCCTTAATTACTCTTTGCCTGTTTAGTCCCAGTTTTGCTAAATCCATATTGAAATCCAGTATTTCTACATTACTTAGGTAATCCTGGCTCTATATAATACAACTGATGTTGTTACCTAGGTACTCTTGGCCTTACAAGATTGTACTCCCCAAAAGATCCCCAATGCTCCCATCCAAGTGCCTCTGTAGTTTTGCAATCTCACACGTCACTCCTACTCAGTCATCAGTGAAATCCAGCCATGCCTCACTGAGCTACCTGTAAGGGTCATCAGCTTCACATTCTGTTATTTAAGTTCAGAAATTTCTCATATCATATCCAGTAGTTTTGATTTAGCTTAACCTCAAGCCAAAATCTAGTCATTGGCCAGTCATTTGCTTGCAACAGCATCCTTTAAATAATCCACATGTAAAATAGCCTAGTCTAGAAAAACAAATACTGTGTGAAAGTTGTGGCTTTGAAAAGAATAGATTTGGGGAAACAGGAAAATATTTACATTATTTCTAAAAAATAATGTACTTAGGTGTTTACCTTGTCTGAATACATAGTCTGAGATAAAGAGTAATTGCTAACGAAAATAGTAAAGACACACAGGCAGTGGACTGAATGAAGAGCATCTGATTAAATACAGTGATGATGAAGGATCAGCCCCTCAGTTTTCATATGCTTTTTGGTCAAAAATAGGAAATTCATATAAGACTGGTGTTTTAAGAAGAAAAAAAAATAAAACAAGAAAAAAAAAGGTTGTCAATTACTCTAGGGTGACCCAGACTAAGAGCTAGGAGTTTCAGCAAGCAAGAGACCAAGTTGTTTGCCATAGTATGGTGACTAAAACCCAAAGTCTATTACAGGAAAACAATGTAGGGAAGATCATGAGGTTGTCTCTCAACATGGTTTGTTGAATTTTCATGAATGTTATTATAACTAAAATGAAACACAAGGAAACGTGTCATTTCAGACACTTCCTGTTACTGCATTATTCCAAGGAATCCCTAATACTGCATGCACCTTCTGAGACGGTAACCAAAACTACCTTACAGACATTAAGAGTCTAAATCTTAAATTTTGCATAAGTTGCACCTAACTCATGATCTGAAGGTAGAACACCCTCTTTGATTTTTCTCAGCAATTCATTCAGTAATTCACAGCATAGATCACACAATCACACACCAACGTACATGTAGGGTTCGGCGTTCGGAAGATCTCGCGATGTCACGGAAAGTTAGAGGGTTAGTCGCAGCCTTATGATGTGTCTGTAATCCCGCCTACCCTTGTTAGTATAAAAGGAATTGACTGCGCAATAAAAGGTGGAAGTTGGCGCTCACACTGTGTGTGTTATCTGTCTCTTTCCCTGGTCTGGGGGTGATCAGTGATCTAATCGTGGCACCTTGATATGCGGCGATATACACGTACATTATACCAAGTTAATTCTAGAAGTTGGAATTTTCAAGAATTCTTTACTATCTTCAGCTGAACTGGAATAGCCTTTACTGATCAATGCATATTTTTAGCTACATTCGTGCCTTTGGAAACATAATCTTGGTCCTGAATACTCTTGTATTTTGTCAACATCTTGTGATTCTTCTGGACTAAATCAGCCATAAATCACCATTTAGGGTTGTCTGAAGGCCCTTTAATCATCACCAGAGCACCTAAACAAAACTGCATTGGACTTCATTCACATTTAGCATGTGGATGCTAGGGACAGAATGAAGAAATTACCCCAAATGTTCTTGGTGGATAACAGTTCGATGATGCATAAACATGATGGCAATAAAAAGACCTCATAACCTGTAAAACAATAGCTTAGAAAGTGAGACAATAAAATAATAAGATTTTCTTGTATAAGAAACTTGAAAGATTGAACAGAAAACTCATTTACATGGACAAGTGTATTGGGTTTATGCTGTAAGGTTTTGCTAGAGGGGGAGGGGGCAGGTGGGCTGTAGGGGTGGCCTCAGCAAGAAGACAGAAGTCTGACATAAGCTGTTTGGCTCTAAAACAGACCCACTGCTGGACAAAGTTGAGCCCATCAGTGAAAATGATGGTGCCTCTGTGAGAACATATTTAAGAAAGGGTAAAGAAATGCCGTGCAGCAACTGGGAGAGAGGAGTGAGAAAAATGTGAGGAAAAAAACACCTGCAGACACCAAGATCAGAGAATAAGGAGGGAGGGAGCTGCTCCAGGTGCCAGAGCAGAGATTCCCCTGCAGCCCGTGGAGAAGACCACAGTGAAGCAGGTTGTGCCCCTGCAGCCCATGGAAGACTACGGTGGAGCAGATATCCACCTGCAGCCTGTGAAGGACCCCACACCGGAGCAGATGGAGATGCCCTGAAGGAAGCTGCAGCCCACGGAGCGCCCACACTGGAGCAGGTTCCTGGCAGGAACTGCGGCCTGTGGGGGACCCACGCTGGAGCAGTCTGTTCCTGAAGGACTGCACCCCATGGAGAGGACCCATGCTGGAGCAGTTCTTGAAGAACTGCAGCCCGTTGGAAGGACCGATGTTGGAGAAGTTTGTGAAGGGCTGTATCTCATGGGAGGGAACCCATGCCAGAGCAGGGGAAGAGTGTGAAGAGGAAGGAGTGACAGAGGGGAAGTGTTATGAACTGGCTGCAGCCCCCATTCCTCATACCCCTGCGCTACTTGGGGTGGGAAGAGGTAGGAGAGTTGTGAGTGTAGTTGAACCTGGGAAGAAGGGGGAGGTGGAGGGGAGGTGTTTTTAGTTTTGTCTTTGTTTCTCATCATCCTACTCTATTTTTAATTGACAAAAAATTAAACTTGTCACAGCAACCCCATGCAGCACTACAGGCTTGGGGAAGAGTGGCTGGAAAGCTGCCCGGCAGAGAAAGACCTGGGGGTGCTGGTTGACAGCCGGCTGAATATGAGCCAGCAGTGTGCCCAGGTGGCCAAGAAGGCCAATGGCATCCTGGCCTGTATCAGAAGTAGTGTGGCCAGCAGGAGCAGGGAGGTAATTGTTCCCCTGTACTTGGCACTGGTGAGGCCGCACCTCGAGTACTGTGTTCAGTTTTGGGCCCCTCACTACAAGAAAGACATTGAGTTGCTGGAGCGTGTTCAGAGAAGGGCAACCAAGTCGGTGAGGAGCATGTCTTATGAGGAGCATCTGAGGGATCTGTTTAGTCTAGAGAAGAGGAGGCTGAGGGGAGACCTAATCGCTCTCTACAACTACCTGAAGGGGGTTTGTAGTGAGGTGGATGCTGGTCTCTTCTGTCAGGTGGCTGGAGGTAGGATGAGAGGAAATGGCCTCAAGTTGCAGCAAGGGAGATTTAGGTTAGATATTAGGAAAAATTTTTTTACTGAGAGGGTTGTCAGACATTGGAATAGGCTGCCCAGGGAAGTGGTTGAGTCACCATCCCTGGAGGTATTCAAAAAGCGAGTAGATGGGGTGCTTCAGGACATGGTTTAGTGGGCATGGTTGATGGTTGGACTTGATGATCTTAAAGGTCTTTTCCAACCTAAATGATTCTATGATTCTATGATTACTCTTCCTCAAGTTGAGCTTGTTCTGCCTGTGGTGGTAACTGGTAAATAATCACCCTGTTTTTATCTCAACCCATGAGCTTTTTTCACCCTTTTTTCTCCACTATTCTGTTGAGGTGGGGAGTGAGAAAGGAGCTTGGTGGTCACCTGGCAGCCAACGTTAACAGACCACAAAAATCACCTCCCAGTGATGTCACTTTATCCATCATGAAGAAGCACGATTCTATGGGGAACTAACATAAGGTCAAAATACAAATCTTGGGGAAGAATAAACACTCTTCAGATGAGGAACTGATATGGCCTTTCATCATTGCTATGTTAAGTCCTGCATTTTTCAAAGAAGGTTTAGTAATGTAAGATATTAAAATGGCTTAGTTCTGGCCTAAATTTTTTATTTTATCATATACAGGATCTGATTTTCTGAAATGCTTAGTATCACTGGGTTCGTACAACAGAAGGACCATCTTTTAGCACACCTCTAAATCTACATTTTAAATGACAATATTCACTGCATAAAGCAAAACTTGGGCACCACAGAGAGAATGACTTAACGTTATCTTCCCCAGGTTCATGTCTCATTACATATGAATCTTCAGAGTTACTCTTATGGTAATATATATTATTCTGCCTTAATGACATGATTCACTTGACATCATTCAGCAGCTCTCAAGCTGTATGAAACATGAATAAGAAGCATGTAGCACGTTCACTCCAGGAAATATTTTATGCCCTGCACAACTACAGATGTTCTTGTCTAACCTTACAACATAATTTAGCCAGTTACTGCTGCTGTTCTCAGAAATTTTTCTGTTGTGTTTAAGTAAGATGACTCTATGCATGGAAGCTCAGAGATTTTTCAAACAATAGCTTGCTTTTAGTCAAACTATCATCATGGCTCTTGTGATAATTTTAACAGAAATTTTTGTGCCTTCATAAAAGTACCAGTAACCTAAATTAAAGAATAAAGAGCATAATGAAAAACATAAGACAAAGTTGAAAGGAAAACAACAAGCCCATTTGTGGTTTCTCAAAATATTAAATGCAATTAAAGAAAATGTTGAAGACAAATACAAATCCAAGCAAATAACTTAACCATTGGCATTAGACACTAAGGGATAGTTCATAACACAACAAAATACTGAAATACTGGTATACAGTGAATATTAAAAAAAAAGTTAAAGATAATATCTTCAATGTCATGAAAATTCTTTTTTCAAAATGTCTTCATTACTTGATTTTCAGGGAAAGTCATCCTTGAAAATTAGGTTTCACCTAGTATCACAAGTATCACCAAGACTTATTTACTTTTAGAAATAAGACTCAAGTCCTTTAACATTTTGCTACTGAGCAGCATCATATGGAAATGACTAAGAAACTCTATGCTTAACAGTCTGAAGCATATGGAGTTTTTTTAACAAACATTTAAAAAAAAACCCTCTCTCTAACTGCTGCTTAACATACTTATCCATATATGCACAAACTAACCTCCTAGCTCCTATTAATATAAACCTGTCTGAAAACTAGTTCATTGGTTACCCTTAGACAGTGTTTTTTTCCAAAGGGGAGTTTGTTTTGTGTGTTTTTACCTCTTCTATTACTCCCTTAGCTTTAGGTGGGAGTGGTATGGGAGGACCACACATCCCATGTGGGAGATATGTAGGTCCTCCCTTCATTGGAGGACCTGCATAGTTCTCATTAAATAAAATAGTCCTCTTGCTGCTCTTACATATGCCTGTAACTGGCCAGCAGATCCATGTTTTGTGATCAGGAGTATGAAAGGGCAATGTGAAAGCACCTTCACATAATCTATTTTTGACCTGCACTATTACTAGAGAGAACATTATCAGTCATACATTTATGATTTTCTTTTCATTTAGAGAAGTAGATATAATCTGGGAGTGGGGGAAACACCTGTGCTTTGCTAGAATTGACTGATGTGTTTCTGAGATCATTAACAGATGAGACTGACAGCTAAAAGGAAGAAAACCCAGGAACTGCTCTTGATTGTTAATGAAAGTAAAAGAGCACATTTTCTAGTCAAAAGAAAATCTGATCCTAAAACTGAATATGACTTGAGACTATTGTTGCATGTGCCTAAAATTAAAACATGATCTTGGTTAAATTACATAAATAATCAATTTTTAGAATATATGTGTAAAAATTGTTAAAATATATTATTTTATTTCTAAACTTTAATTTTATATACTGCTTTAATTCTTTAAATAATTGAAAATAACAATCAGGAAGTCTAAAAGCTGCTATGTAACTGTAGATCTAAATATTTGCATACCCTTAAAGCAAAGGAATCACAATATAACTCAGTATCATATTATATCATATTATAATTCACGTTGGAAGGGAGCTCAGGATAACTCTAGTCTAGAGTTCTTTCTGTTAAGAGCAGGGTCAGCTCTAATGTCAGACCTCAGCACAGAGCTTTATCCAGTCTTGAAAGCCTCCAAGGATAGGTAGAGATAGGAGCAGCCTGTTACAGTGCCCGATTGTCCACACAGGGAAGAATTCTTCTCGTTATATCCAGTCTGTATCTCTCTTCTATCAGTCTAGGTTAATTTTTTCTTGTTCTGCCACTATGCATCACTGTGAAGAGGCTACCTCTGATTTCTCAATATCCTCCCCATAGGCTTTTGTGGGCAGATGGTCAGGTCTCCTGAAGCTGTCTCTTCTCCAGGCTGGACAAGCTCAGCTCCCTCACCCTCTCCTCATAGAGCAAGTGCTCCAGTACCACATTATGGTGGCCCTCCACCAAACTCGCTCCAGTCTATCAGTGTCTGCCTAGTATTGGGACCCCCCCCCCCCC
>NW_010973187.1:1320467-1326279 GCF_000737465.1 Haliaeetus leucocephalus
ACTGAACCCAAAACATAGCACTGTACCACCTACTAGGAAGACAATTAACTCTATTCCAGCTGAAACCAGGACACTGACTTATGTTTAACCTGGTGTCCAGTAGGATCCCTAGGTCCTTCTCCATCAAGCTGCTTTCCATCTGGGTGGGCCCCAGCATGTACTGGTGCATGGGGTTGTTCCGCCACAGGTGCAGGACTTTATACTTGTTGAACTTCATGAAGTTCTTTTCAGCACATTTCTCCAGCCTGTTGAAGTCCCTCTGGATGGCACCATGTCCCTCTGGTGTTATCAGTGACTCCTCCCAGTTTTGTGTCATCAGCAAACTTACTGATGCTACACTCTGCCCTGTGATCGAGATCATTAATGAAGATGTTAAACAGGACTGGACTCACTTTTGGCACTTGGAGTACACCACTAGCCACTGGCTTCCAACTAGAGTTTGTGCCACTGATCACCACCCTCTGGGCCTAACCATTCAGTTTTTGGTCCACCTCACAGCCTGCTCATCTAGCCCATACATCAACAGCTTCTCTATGAGGATCTTTTAGGAGACAGTGTTGAAAGTCTTATCAAAGTCTAAGTAGACAATATCCATTGCTCTCTGTCTACCAAGCCAGTCAGTTTATCATAGAAGTTTATCAAATTGGTCAAGCATGACTTCCTCCTTTGGGAATCCATGCTGACTAATCCTGACGATTTTATTGTCTTTCATGTGCCTTGGAATTTTTTCCAGGATTAGCTGTTCTATCACTTTCCCAGAGATCAAGGTGAGACTGATTGACCTGTAGTTCCCTAAGTCCTCCTTCTTGCCCTTCTTGAAGACAGGAGTGACATTTGTTTTCCTCCAATCTTCAGGTACTTCTCTCAGACACCATGATTGATCAAGGATTATTGAGAGCGGCTTCACAATGACATCTGCCAGATCCCTCAGCACTTGTGGGTGCATTCCATCAGGGCCCATGGATTTATGTATGTCCAGTTTTCTGAAATATTCCCTGACCTGATCATCTTACATCAAGGGTACATCTTCCTTGCTCCAGTCTTTCCCCCTGGCCTCTGGGATGCGGAACTCCTGAAACCTAATCCTGCTAGTAAAGACTGAGGCAAAGAAGGCATTCAGTACTTCATAATTTAGTACTTCATAATTCAGGACCTCCTGGCCACAACCAGGAACAGATAAATGGTGACTTTGGGTCACCTTAAAATAAAAACAAACAAAAAAAAATTAGAGCCTTCAAATAGGTGGAGAGAAGTGGTCAAGGACACATAAAATTAACCAAACCCAAAATAATTATACATAGAAAAAGCCTGAGTGAATTTTTTAGCTATTTTTTACTGACCAGTCATTTATAAGGAACAAGTTTTCCTTCTCTATTTTCATCGTTCCTACAAACCCTGTTTGTAAGCATTATTTTAAATCATATCAAACAAACAAACAGAAGTAGTTTTCCATGTTTCTCTAGAAGACATTTTTCCCTTCTGAAATAATACAGTTTTTTGGTAACTTACATGATTTAAGAATCTGGCTGGCTATATTCAGGTTTGAAGGACCATGGCTTTCAAACATTTACTGGAGGGTCTCTTCAAGCCCTTGCTTCCATTTCTACATGCTCATCTAATCTTTTCTCTCCAGAAGATTATATCTTTGCAGCTTTGTCCTGAAGTTATCTCACCTCCTCTGCCTGAATTAATTTGCTATAGTCACTGTTGAGAAGAATGGTATGCTCCATAAACCATTTAAGAGCCTGTAGTTCTACATGTACATCAACACAAGAACAGTGCAGAAGAACCAGATCTTCCTTTCACACTTCACACCTCTAAGGCAGAATCAAGTTCTCTGACAGCCTGAGAGGAAAATTCAATGAAAAGATTTTTGAGAAATGCTCAATTAAATAACATGTGACTTTCATTATTTTTCTTTCCATACACGTTAAAAGGTTCCTAGAAAGCCTATTGAGGTCAACAAAGAGTTTCTGTTACTGTTTGTAAAGCTGATTCCACGAAAAGAAGAAATTACTTATACGAGACTAGCATGTTCTCTTTAATCTTCTTTATTTAAAAAAAAAAAGGGTAGAATTGCAAACACTTTTTCTTTTGAATGCAGTATAAACAAATAATCATAGGCAGTTTCTTTCCTTAGAGATTCTTAACTGCGTTAGTCTGGAAATCCACATTTTTATAAACTTCTCTCTGTTTCCTTTTAAGATTAGAGCCATGGCTGCCGAATACTTCAGCTTTATGTCAGCATTAATTTGTCTTTGACTGATGATTACAGGATTGAAGTACCATTCTGTTAACATTACAACTCAGAGAGTCACATCATGCTTTACATTGATTTGTCATTTTCTCCAAAGAACAAATTATGTCAATTCATTCCTCTCCTATATCCCTTGCTTTCTGATCTTGGAGATTTTATCTTCAGTCCAAAATGTTCTTATCCATAAACTGAGGAATTTATGAAGTAAATACAAAACGTAACTTCAAAATCATCACCCATAATTCTGTCTTCCTTCTCTTCCTTTTTTTTCCTCTTTTTCAGTGGTGTTGATGAAACCCAGAAAGTCTGTTTTTTACCATCTAGCACTAATACCATAAAAGTTCATGAAAAACTGCTTCTTTTTACAGCACCCAGGATTTCCAGATTACTTCCTGGTAAGTACTGGTCAGAGTCAGGATTAATGCCCTTTTGTAATAACAGAGTGTGTATTCAGCCCAGAATGCCCAAGAAGAAATATCTATTTCAGAAAACCAAGCATGGTAGCCATTCTTATGTCCCTCTTTATAGGTGTATTACAAGGTTTTCAAATGGTTATCAAGGTTCATGAAGTTATCAGTTCAATTAATACAGACAGTGAGAAAATTATCACTTACTTGATGAAATTTTCATTCAGAACCGAAATCTTGAAAGCCACAGAAAATATTCCAGTGGCCAGTGTAAGAGGGAGATATGACAACTCAGCAGTGGGAAAATATGAAAAAATCTGCCTTTCATACAGGTCTTGTTCTGGTCTCTGGTAGCTAGATTCTGGATGAGGTACACATACCCTTTCTATATTTTTAAAGATATTTTAATACCTTCGAGAACCATCTAATTCACTGTTCAATTCTCCTAGATCCAAGCAAGAAAATAAACTATATTTCAATTAATAATTCATGTATCATTTTGGAAATAGTATGTTCTGTAGTCTAAATAAAGGCCCTAGAGCCCAGTATACTTGTATTATAGTCAGTCTGATATATCCACTGTGGCTGCATTTAGTCTATTTGGAGATCAGTCTGCAGAGAAGCTGAGAAAACTCAGAAAGCTTAAAAAGTGAGTCAGCATTCAGATCATGCGTCTCTGATTGTTTATATTGTAGGCTGAGAAGAGTAATTAGGACTGAGCCCTATGTGAGTAATGTGTGTTGATTACTGTTAGCTGACCAGTGAGATGTGAAGGACAACCTAGAAGTTGGCAACTATGATTAAAACTGATAAGTTTGATTCCTGCAAAGAATAAGAACAGACTAGTTTGCCGTCTTCAGACAGATTCATACTGAAACTGATGTATAAGCATACGGGTTTGCACGAATAAATAAGTAGAGAGCGTGGTGACCATAATTATGGTTCAGTTATTAGTTGATTGACTATATATATCCTTCGCACATACACACACACACACTCACACTGAGTATTCTTTCTGCTTGCTTCCTAAACTATTGAAAGCATTTCTGAACGTGCCTTTATTAAAATCATCACTTTGAGGAAATTATAAATAGTCATGCTTTTGTTTCTTGTCAGGCAAGAAATGCAGTGAGAGAATTGATTGGGTTTAGAACTTTTTCCTAGTAAAAATACTATTTTCCATAGATTATACATGTTTTGGGGGGCCTGAAAAAAACACAGAAAGACATTTTGTCCACAGGAAAGATGCAGTCAATGAAAAAGAGAAATTCCTAGTTTATCTGTTGGAGTTTATAACCTGAGAACATATGATATTATGATTTAAGTAAGGAATATTTGTAGTTGCTTTCCTTCATGCATGTATTAAAATAACTAAAGGAAAAAAAATGGGGGAAATAAGGATACACAGATATTACTGTAGACTTTGTAGACAAATGTGGAGAATGATGGGAAAATTGGCTTAGAAGATTTAAAATACTTAGTGGTCTGTTAAAGGAGGTGAACTGGTCATACTGTACTTTGGGTTCAGAATTTTAAATAGTTTCGATGCTTTTTGGAGTATATGGGTGGGAGCTTTACAATTATAAAAAACAAATTAATTTATTCATAAATAAAAAAAGACTGGATACTGCTACGGTCTAATGAAGAACAACCTAGAAGAATCTTATCTGTAGTAAAATTAATAGTTCTAAATAATTCAGAAGAACAGAAAATCAAAAGAAATGCCAAATATATCTTTTCTATAAAACTTTTAGTAGCCAACAGCATTTACCTCAGATAATTTCTTTTCCTGCTGATTTAAACTGCACTTTAAGAAAGGCAAGCAATAGATGCTTGTTTTCTACTTTTAAAAACAGTTCATTTGACTTGCATTGTAAAAAAAGAAATGTAATTTTCCAGATACTAAGCTCCTGAATTTGACATCTAATAACCAAATCTCTCTGAGTTCTGAGAAAAAAAATGGAGAAATACTGTGAGATGTAAGTGCTTATTACTACCAGAATAAGACCTACACCCACACTTAAAAATAATGTGCATTTTGTAGATGAAAGCAGAATAGCAAAGAAGAGGTAGCTGGTAATTTTAATCTGCTTTGAGGTGATGATTACATCCAGTAATGACTCAACAAGAATTGTGCAAACTAACAACTGGAGAGTGAAGCTCAAAAGCTATGTCCAGATTGTCAGTGCAATGACAAGTTCATCATAAATCATGCAAACAGCCAACCAGACAGCAGAAAAAATCATGAATCTGAGCATTTCTACATTTCTTCTGGTAAGGAACCACTTTTGATGAAAAAGATAAGTCACATTCTCTCACTTTTATCTTTCTCTAGAGAATATCAGAAGGCACTAGCTTAATAGAGAGAAAATTCCAGGATGCTTAAGGACTGCTTATTTATTGTCTACATGGGATCAGGTTATTAGTTTATACCAATGTCCCTGATACAGATGTCCAAGCACTGATAACAGGAAACAGAAATAGTATGCTTGGTAAAGATTTATCTTCTAGAATGAATTGAGATTAACAAGTCATAGGATTTAAGACTAATTTATAAGTGGTTAATTTGCAGAGAGTAAGTATGAATCATATAATGCACTCAAAGTAGATATCCATAGCTCTGTGCAGTTTAAGAATATATCTCTTTCTACATTTGAAGTACTGGTGACGTGTATTACAGTATGTCTGAGTATATCTACATCACTGTTTATCTCAGTCTTTTCTATGGTATCTCCCACCAAAGAGGAAGAAAGTTTGAAATAAGCTTATGATTTGCTATTTCAAAATAATTCTCAGACTCTGAATATTGGCTGTTATTCCTAAGCAACATGCAAAATTCCTATGTTTGATCTTTAACACTGGATTTCAATGTAGGAACTATTCTTAAATAGATACTATTTTCCTTGTTGTAAACTGAGTATTTTGTAACACATACCTTTTTTGCCTCATAATAGAGCAGAAAGAAGCATTTTCAAATATTCCTAACTGGTTTTGGAATTAAAGTTGCATTTTCTAAAAAAAACCCCAACATTTAAAAAATATGTCCCTTCAATCATTACAAAAGAGCAAGGAAGCCCTTTTCAAACCAAATGACCAACCTCCTGGTTTTAGGGTTTTTTTCTTTTCTTTTTTTTTTTTAGAAAATGCA
>NW_010973187.1:1326289-1358935 GCF_000737465.1 Haliaeetus leucocephalus
TGGGGGGGGGGGGGGGGGGAGGCAGGGAGGGAGAGGCAGCATGGTAGTGGGTTTTTTTATTATTATTATTTTATGTATTCAACCCTTTATTCCTTTCATCTTTTTTCTTCTGGATGACCTTCTGCAGCACATCTGTTTTTTTCATACCATCACCTGCTACTAATAACGTAAATAAAAGAATAACACTAACAGCTGTATCAGCTGGCCACAGATGCAATATTCGGGACCTCATTTCTAAATAAATGTATTTTCTTTTGTGCATTGGGCCAATTCATAGTTCAAGGCAAATGGTTCTGTTACTAAATCTTTTTCTCCTGAGATCTGCCCAGTGGTATCTGCCTACACTGAACCCTACTACTTGTGCTTTTTTGATTGTTAAATGGTATTTGTATTAATTACTTTATATAAAAAATGTAAGGAATAAATAGAGCTGACTTTCATTTGATCTGGACAAAAACAAGTTTTGAATTTTTGCATGACGTGAAAATCACAAATTTTGATTGCCTAGGGTAACAACCTTTAATTCATAAGAAGAACACAAGTATTTCTTTTTCAACTCTAGCTCCACATTTCTGAGACTGTAATCAGAGTGGTCATTCAATTTAATTTTTTATGTAAGATTCTTTAAGGGTCAAAGCAGAGGTCAGAATACTCTATTTCAAAGAGTAATACCTGGTCAGATATGCCTTATTTGAGTCAGGTGGTCATAATTTCTTAAGGTTAAATAGTAGTTGTTTCATATATAATTAACATATATTTTAGACATCTATTCTAAGTCAGACTGATATAACATTGATGAGTAAAGAAAAATATTTTTCTCACAGTTCAGGTATTATTGTAGTTACTGTTAAAATACATTAACCAAGGAATTTGGATTTTATTTATTCTATGAGGAAAGTACTTTTTTTTCATAATTTCACATTCCTCTCACTAAAATACAGACTCATGAAGAACAAAGTTACTTCTGGTAAAAGATGTAATCTTAAAATTCATGGCAGTCAGTATGATGAATCATACTTTAAGCTTCTCAGAATAAGGATATTTCTACATTAAAAAATTGATTCTATATTTCCTGGTGTTTAATATAAAAATATGCACTAATATGGTTTCACTTTAATAAGCAAGGCATTAAGTGCTTACTGTAGTTATAAAATGGTTCACCTATAAAATCAGTTACTGAAGAGTATATAAAATGGAAATCATAATAAGTTATGTTTGTTATAAATCCAGCAATTAATTTTCCTGCTGTGCTGATTTGTAGACATGATATCAATGATGAACTTGATTAAAATACTGATTATGCATCAATAATAAAAAGACAAATTCATTATAAACTAATAATCTAACATCAAATATTAAATTTCATTATAATATTGATCAGAACATCCTTTATGTTATTTAAAGAAGTCTGCTCTCCCTCAGAATAAAAAGTTACAAGAGATAACACAGCTGGATGTTCTCTTACAGGGATAGTTCTTCTTTTGACTTAGGAACATACTAAATTTTCTGAGTTATAATAGTAAGTTTTCTGTAAATGTTAGCTTTCTGTATGCCTTCCATATTTTCATTCAAAATACACTGTATGAAAATTGCAGATCACAGTGTCAGATAATTACTTACAGAAACACTGGTGACATTCTGAATTATAGATTTCTGTGGATAAAAAGCACCCAGGGTAAATAGAAAAATAGAAAAAGATTATATGGCAGGTCTAGCATGGTGAATTATAGTTTCACTTCATCAGCTGTAGAAATAGAATGAGAAGAACTTTATTTGGTTTTAAACCTAGTTTTCACATTAAGTATGCTATAAAATCTTTAAAAACTATAAGATCCTGTATCTATCTAAAAGGTTGGATTAAATCAAAAGATGTGTGTGGTTCAGTATCCTCTTTCTGTCAGTAGCAGATGCTTAAAAAACGGACGAGAAAAAAGTGGACATCTCTAAAGAGAGCTGACTTCATTAATATCTGCTGCTTTTAAGCTACTAGTGACTTAAGGACTTCCAAAGTCAGAGTTAAATCCGAACTACTACACTCCCTAGTCACCGTCCTCCATGACATTTGAAATCTATTTATATTTTTTGCCTTCTTTACCCACCCTTCAGAAATATCTTCTGTTTCTGCATTGCCTTAAAAAGCCCTCCTTTTTTTTAGTCTTAAACCGGTCTTTTAATAATTTCTCTGTGTGGCCCTCACAACACTTAAGATGTGGGCTTATCATGAATTTATGCAGTGTTATGTCTCTTTTATTTATTCCAAATGCCTTTCCTCAAAGTAACAAGCATTGTCTTTTTGATTGCATCTGAACAAAAACATAATGTTGGGGTTTTTTTTAAATCTAAGTAGAATTCTTCCAGAAAAAGAAGTTATAGGTATTTAAACTCTGTTATTGTATATTTTGTGCAAAATTTACATTTGTATATAAATTTGTGTTAAACAATATCATATTTTGTATGTCATCTTATAATCTGATTACTCAGTATCATGAGACCCTGATGAAGTTTTTCAGTCATTTTATAGTACTAGTCTTTTTTATTCCACATTGAATACTTCTGTACCATCAGAATGCATTGTTGCCTCACTACTTAAATACATTTCCAGAACATTTATGACTGTACTGGCTGGTGTCATATTTGGGAACCTTACTGATAGCCTAGATTTATTGTGAAAACTGACCTTTTTTGCCATCTCTTCTTTGCTATCTTAAACCAGTTAGTAATCCAAGGAAAGATTTTCTCATATCCTGTTACAGCTTAGTTCCCAACGATATGACTTTCATAAAGCTTTTCTAAATCCAAATGCATTATATCTGCATGTGTAGCTCTCTCAAAGAGTACTAGAAAATTTGTGATTTATGATTTCTCTCCGGAATGCCGTGTTGCCTCTACCCCTATGCAAAGTACTTATCTGCGTCTGCCGATTGTCTTACTTCCTATTGGTTCTGTCGATTGCTTAGAATGCAGCCTATTAACTGTGATTTTTGCCTTTACTAGTAAAGGGTCACAGGCTCTGCACTGACCTGATAGGACAGGTCCTTGGCCGGCTCTGGGCTGGGCTGGTTTCAGCTCCTGCCTCGGGGCCAAGTGCCTGTTGCCTCCCCTGCCTGAGCCTGAGCTCTGCCAGTGCCTCCCTGGGAAGGGTCTAGAAACACAGTGTCCTACTTGCTGTCTAAGAAACAAGAGCCCTTGGGGAGGCTGAACCTGGGGGAAGCTGTGGGGACACGCTCACACTCTGCTGGGAGCAGCCAGAAGGCAGCAGCATGGGGTAAGGAAACATATAAAATGAATTCAAGTAAAGCCCAGGACAGAGGAGGAAGCCTTCTCCCCCACCCCACCAAACTTCATACTCATCCTGCCAAAGACCTCCAGATGGCGGTGGCATGTCTCTTATACTTCTCTGGTCGTCCTGCCAGGAGCTGAGCCTGTCAACTTCAAGACCCCCAGGGACATTCAAGGTATGAGCACAGTACCATGGAAAAGAGGTAGATGTCAGGCAGGGGCAAACGGATTGCATAACAGGTTTAACTCTGTTATTAATGAGGCTTTTATCTGTATTAATTAAATAATTTGTATTACTAGAGTGTTAAAACATTAACTGGACTGCCAATAAATTCCTAGTTCCATATATACGGTAAGTTTCTTTTTGCTTATAACAAGATTTTCAATGTAACAAGTACAGAGATCAGACCTGTGACCTTTTCAAAAACTGATAATGCATATCAAATGTTTAATTTCTCTGATACCTAGCCCGTTTAAAGAAATAGCTCTGCTTCACAGTAAGCAGCTAACCAATTTCATATTTGAGTTTGCCTGAAATTTGATAAATGATACAGTGTTAGAACAGATCTTAATCCTTCAGATACTTTTCTTCTAGGCTAAATAATTGAAAATAAAATTGTGGAGTCAGTGTTCAAATGACTTTAATCTTTCACAATAGTCCTATAGGAAGTGGTAGCGTTTCAAACCTACATATAAAGATGCAGCATAGGTCAGAAAATGAAAAAAGAAGTTTGCAGAGACTTAAAAGTTGCCATTACACCTTGGTCAGACTTATTCTACACCACACTGTCTTCCGCTGCTCTTCTGAAGCATGTGTTCTCAAATACATTTCATTTAAGCCTTCTTTTAGAATGAAGAGGTCTTAGAGGTGGGGGTGGGGCAGAAGAAAATTAAAAACACATGATGAGGAGAGGTGGCACAGTGGTAGGGCCTAATTAATTTGATCTGTTCATAGCATAGCACTTTAGGAACAATGTATATAGACAGTTTCAGTGGAAACTATAGAAAGTCCTGAGGTAGGTAGATGGATGGAGGGATGAATGAAAACTGTCCAGAGGCAGTACTTACAGTATTCTTATTGGGTATTTATTGTTTTATAAACTTGATCAAGGAAAAAGACTGAAGTGTGTTTAATTTGAGATTAAAAGAGATGAGTAATTCCACTGAAATCAATAGAATCTATCATATGTCTGAAGTTCTAGGTGAGTTTCCTTCATGGTATAGGGATCAAAAGAGTAATTCATAATCTCATTTTTGTCACCCTTTTGAATGAAATGCTTCTTTTATTGTATTATTTATTTGTTTATTCATTTATTTATTTAGTATTCCTACTCCATTCACTTCACAACAGAACAACAGAGAGAATTGCTAGATACAAGGGCAAACTGTCATTTCCCAAAGTTTTAAGTGTATCTTTTATATAGTGCATAGTTGTATAAGAAATTTTGAACAGCGCTTCAATGTATGGAGCAAAGCTGTTTTAAAGACCAATACAACTCACAACACTTGTGGGTTATGAAAAGTGCTGCCATATGTTCTTTTACATAAGTCTGCCTATCAAGATTGCACAAACATCAGGTTTATTAATTAGTAGCTGTACATGCACAAAGATTGCTATTTCACTCATAAAGAAGAAAATAAAGTTTAAATTAGTGGAGCATATCAATCAGGCTGTGTTATCACTGTATCAGGATTTTGCTAATGCTCATGACATATTTCTATGTATTCACTACTTCTTTAACAAGTAATACAGAGACGGAATGGCAGCTGAGTAGCCTGTTGAGAACAATTAACTCAAAGCAGATGGCACTACAAATACAACTTTTAAAGGCTCTTTTCTTGTTTGGGATTTTCGCCTTCCTTGTTGATTTTGCCCCCTGGGTGAATTAAGGTCTTTATCGATAGATTTAAGATGTCCCTGACATTTGATTAAGCAAACTTCATACTGAGATTGTATTAAATTTTAATATCTGTCAGAACTGAACAGCAGTTTCTATTGGATGTTTTCTCACCATGTCTAGTGTTTAGTATCATACAAAGTGACTGATTGCTCAGCAACTACAAACCCTAAGAAAGCAGTACAAGCACAAAGACCTGAACTAATAACAGCTTTGAAACATTAACCCTAAGGGCCAATGGTGTCATCTCCAAACAGGATGGTTAATTTTCAAAGACATCAAGAAATATGGGAAGTAATTTCACTGAGCTGTATATAGAATACATTACTAAATTTTTTTAAGTACTTGAAACATCTAAGTGCTGATTCTTCAAGAAGCACTGTGCTTTAATGGAGGCTGATAGACTTCTTTGACATATTGCATATGTGTGGACATCTGCCCATCAAGATTTCAATGCAAATTTGAGGCCTTGTGTGTGTGTAAAGAGAGCAGCAAAGCGTCTCGCATTGTAACTGAGGCCTGAGAGACAAATCATTGTCGAAGATGTGTCCATCAGGTAAGTTCTACACTAAAGGGAACGCAATTGTCCCCAAGCTGTTTGCAGTTTTAATTTAGCCATCCGTTCCAGTGTTAAGCAATGATTTTTGCTGCTCCTTTAGAGAATGCTCAAAGCAGATTTCATCAGAGGTATACACAGGGACTTTTAAAGTATCCATTCACATACAGAGTATTTTAGAGGTGCAGAATGGTTGACAGGAAGATTTGCATAGTTATTAAGTACAGTCCTAGGGCTGAAAATCTAACCATGGTCTTTTTTTTTTGTAAGCAATAAATATTCCTTCTGGTTTATAATAAATATTTCTGCAAGTAAAAATATAGAAGCTTGAAATACAGTTTATTGTATTAATGTTTTACAAAAAAAGAAAAACTGGAAGAAAGCTGCTGACACTGCTCTGAAAAAACAGCAAATAATAGACAGTGCTGTATCAAAATTTAATAACAAACAATTTTAGTGTTACTTCCTTGAAAGAGTTGTTTTGTTGTGGGAGGTTTTTTTCTGATCATTTCACTGCAGTCTTCTGTGCCCTTCAGAACCTGAATAACTAAAATTTCAGTTTTTTGCAGCTACCTCTTTTGAGTTGGCGTCAGCCATACTGATCACCACCTAACCTTAATTAAACCAATTTTGAAGCAGTTGCACACAACTCACTAGCAAACTTCTGCTAAATACTAGTTTGAATATTTTGGACGGTAGCTTGTCAAATTCTTAATCAAATGTGTCAGAGTGCAACTTCATGTAAGTGCAAAAATTCAAGGAATCACCTCTTTTTTAAACTTACCATCAGACATAATAAAAATATAAACATGGTAATTTAAAGGCACTGAGTATTTTCAGGTGAAAGGCAGGAAATGAAAATCATAAATAAAATAATCTTCTCAGCCATATATATATGGTAAAGCCATACTGCCCTAAGGTCCTCAATAGCTGTTTTACTCTCCAGATGACATATCTGTCTCAGTCTTAGCACTATTTCACCACAGAAGTTTTGACTCTTGCAGAAAACGGGAGGCTATCGTGCCTCAATGATAGTAGTTTTGCTGTGACATTTTTTAGCTTTATAATCCACATTATCAACAAAATTTAGGGTGCAGATGTCATTTTTGTCTTTATTATCTAAGCTATACCACCCCCGTAAATATAATACAAATTTGAAAACACATCAATAATTGCAAGAGACAGAAAATTGTATGCAGAACAGGGGAAAATAGGAGCAGATCAAACTAACTTTAGGTTCTGCATATCTCATTTTCTCATTGCTGCAAATATAAAGAAAAAAGCTTCATTTATGACTTTTGACCCCCATTAATGTTATAGACATGTTTATATAGTTATTGTCCCTTCTTGGGATAGCACAGATTTATAAATTTTACACTTAGATTTTGTTCATGTCCAGGGAACAACTTTCTTCCTTTCTTCTTCTTTTTTTTTTTTTTAAATAGGTAAACAAGGCTTTAATTCTGCAGATTTTGATGAATCTCAGATAAAATGTGACACCTTTTCCCATACCCTTTCACTGGGCTTCACCCATGCTGTTAAATGTATGGCATGAATCAGCATTTGGGGATTTGGGAGTACAAAGATCTTTGGAGACAAAACAGTTAAGATGAAGTCCTCCAGCTGTTACTCACCTTTAAAGAAGGCAGAGCCATTATCAATTATCAAACTACATAAGAAAAAAAATTTCCTTCTCATGTGCTTTGACCCAGTGGTTATTTCAAATGCTAAGGCCAGATTTGGGGTACAAAATTTCCTTGTTTGATTGTTTCAATCACCTGTGACTTCAGTAATTTTGAATTTTATGTGTAAAATTTGGAAATCTTAATTTGTTCATATGAAGACACTGATTGATCAAAAGCTGACAAAAAGATATTATAGAAATAGTAATAATTATCATATAAATATCAAAATGATTTTATTTTGTTTCAAAAATCCTCCAATGGTATAGCAATACCCAAAACACAGTGCCTGGTGATCCTGATCCCAGATAATCCAATCCTCAGTAAATCCCATTGCTTCTCCATCTTCCAAAGTAAGTTAAGGATGATCAACTATATTTTTATCATCCATATTTGGAAGCAGTTTCCAATTAAAGTATTGTGATGGGTTGACCCTGGCTGGATGCCAGGTGCCCACCAAAGCCGTTCTATCACTCCCCCATCCTCAGCTGGACGGGGAGAGAAAAATATAACAAAAAGCTTGCGGGTCGAGATAAGGACAGGAGAGATCAGGCAAAACAGACTCAGCTTAGGGAAAATTAGCTCAATTTATTACAAATCAACCAGAGTAAGGTAAATGAGAAATAAAACGAAATCTCAGAACACCTTCCCTCCACCCCTCCCTTCTTCTCGGGCACAACTTCATTCCCGGATTTCTCCACCAAGCCCCCCCAGCGGCACAAGGGGGACAGGGATGGGGTTTACGGTCATCACACGTTATTTTCTGCCGCTTCACCTCCTCAGGGTGAGGGCTCATCACACTCTTCCCCTGCTCCAGCGTGGGGTCCCACCCACGGGAGACAGTCCTCCACGAACTTTCTCCAACGTGGGCCATTCCCACGGGCTGCAGTTCTTCGCGAACTGCTCCAGCGTGGGTCCTCTCCACGGTGTGCAGTCCTTCAGGAGCACACTGCTCCAGCGTGGGTCCCCCACAGGGTCACAAGTCCTGCCAGAAAGCCTGCTCCGTGGGCTCCTCTCTCCACAGATCCGCAGGTACTGCCAGGAGCCTGCTCAAGCGCAGGGTTCTCACGGGGTCACAGCTTCCTTCGGGAACCCACCTGCTCCGGCATGGGGTCCTCCATGGGCTGCAGGTGGAGATCTGCTCCACCGTGGACCTCCCTGGACTGCAGGGGGACAGCCTGCCTCACCAGGGTCTTCCTCACGGGCTGCAGGGGAATCTTCGCTCCGGCGCCTGGAGCATCTCCTCCCCCTCCTTCTGCACTGACCTTGGTGTCCGCAGGGTTGTTTCTCTTACATGTTCTCACTCCTCTCTCTGGCGGCTGTTTTCTCACTGTCCCAACTTTTTTTCCTTCTTAAAAATGTTATCACAGAGGCGTTACCACTATCACTGATTGGCTCGGCCTTGGCCGGCGGCGGGTCCGTCTTAGAGCCGGCTGGTATGCGCTCGCTCTCTCTCGAACACAGGGGAAGCTTCCAGCAGCTTCTTACAGGAGCCACCCCTGTAACCCCCCCCGCTACCAAAACCTTGCCACATAAAACCAATACAAGTATGTCTTGCTTTGCTCCGTAAGCTTTACTCATACCTACCATGACAAGAAAGTATTACCTGCCAGATTATTTAGAAAGGATTAAGACAGAAGATGTTTAAAAAATAGAATTCCCAAGTCAAAAAACAGGAATGGAAAAATGGAAAAGGTCACTTACAGTCTTCAAGATAGAATTTTTTCTCGACAATGTACTTTTCTAGTGATTTATGTTGCCCAATAGGAAACTTTCCACAGTCTAATGACATACAACATATTACAGGAGCTTGGGGATCTTTCCCTGCCCCTGCCCTGTGTCTACTGCATTCAGTGATGCCCCCTGGACTATCCTAAATAACAAGTCATCATTAACTGAAGAGTCCATTAAGGCAGACCAGCAGGATAATAAAGTTATGAGGTAAGCAAATATGAGCACATTAGAAAAGATAAGTTTTATTACACTGAAATAATGTCTTTTAAACAAAGCTATTGAATTTTACCCTTTGGATATCTAAAGTCTAATTCTGATCTACAGTGAAAGATGGTATTTTGTTTTGATGGTTGATTACTTTCCACAGAAAGTACTTATTACCAGCAAATAGACCAATTTTGTTATTCTTAGAGAAAAGTTTTTATTTTTAAAAAGTTGTGATGATTTTTAAATGTTTATAGTGAAAAACGACAATTGCTTGCATAGGTCTTCTGGAGATCAATGGCCATAAACATGCCAATAAACTTTTATAGCTCTTTTAAAATGAACACTTAAAAAAAATCTTCAGAAATGCATTAGAAACCAGCTGTAAAGAAGAATGGGTCACTTTTCTATCAGGGTTTTTAAGGCTTTAAAGTTTATTGTTACTGATTAAACACATTCAAAAAGTTAAACCCATTTTGTTCTCAGTGAAAAAATAAGATAAACAGAAATTGTTATTAACATTTACTTTGTCCAAAATTCTCATTCATTTATATGTATGTAAATGAGAGTTTCAGATAAACATATATATGTCGTACCATAATTTACAAAGAAGAGAAGAGTAATGTGGCTTTACAAAACATCTGGAGGCAAGACGTCTTTGTATGTGGGACAACCACATGAGCAGTTTTCTGCTACCTGACCTTGGAGGAGTAGCTTCCTATCTCTAGGGCTCTCTTTTTGCATCCTTCTTTTGATGATTCTGTCTAAACTATAAAATCTGCAGTAAATACTGTCTCTAATATAACAGTTCAGCCTTGCCTTTTGACTCCTGTTTAAAGCAAAAGCACCTCCTATTGCCTTCAATGAAGGGTGCAACACTTGGCAGAATATATTGGGTGTGCGCATCTACCAGATCAGCCTATTGATCCTAAAGGGTAATAGCTCTGAAAAAGAGTTGCGGGTAATACTAATTAACCACTTAAACATAGTTATCACTGCAAAGCTATAGCTAAGAATGCTAAGAAGTGGTCTTTGGATATATAAATAACTTGGGAATACCAAGTAGTGATAGAGCATGTAGCTTATAGATATTTCTTAAGGGAGAAAAAGGTCAGATGATGATTTTTACTTCTTTTTAGCACTTCAATTTTACATTTATTTGTTATAACAGAATGGAATAAAACTTATTTTTTTAATGATGCTTAGGGAAATAAAAGGTTTATAATTTCAACACTGTTCTTGAATTTTCCTTAGTAGGATAGCAAGTGAGATATCAATCATACCACCACTGTATGAAAAGAAAATATCCAAATTTAATTCTTCTAGGCAGACCTAGTATCTCCCACTTTTTATAATGAAACAATTCAGTGACATTACAAAAATATATCTGATTATATGATAACAAAAATAATCCCCAGACCAAACTATTTTGCATTCCTGAAGATTTTTGAAACAGATCTATGAAGACTAAGATTCAATATTTGCATTTTTTGTGTGGTTTTGTATGTATATATTTTTCCATATGTATATATAGTTACGTATTTTTTTATTCAATCAATATATTTTACTAATTTAATACATTTTTCTAAATACCAACAGAAATCTAAACCCACACAAAAATCTCAAATAATTCACACTAAATTTTCACCAGTCTTCAGTTTCAGCACATTTTTCAATATGTTCATTTCCTTTAGAGCTCCTGTTGCTATTTAAAAACAGTGTTCATCGATTCATTTATTTTTGAGGAAGCTATTCATTCAGCTTTCATGATACTTAAGACTTTACATTGCAATTCATCTTTGGATGTATTAAAGTACATTATCAATTTAAAAAAATGGAATCTCTGTTATTCACTAAAAAAGGTACTTTGCCAGTTCTTCAGTTTTTACACATCTTGATTACATGGCAAAGTTAATACAGTATTTACTTATTCTACCACCAATCCTTGTCTAGATGACATCAAAGCTTTACAATCCTGCTTAGATGATACAGGATATAATTTTTTCAACATAAGTATTATTCTTTTAAATTTTACATTGATTCCACAGTCTATAGACAAAAAAAAAAAAAGATAATTTTTGTGCTTGTTTTAGCATATATAAATATATATATATAAAAATACATATATATAAAATATATATTTATATATGTATATATACACAATTTTTTGTAGCACTGGTCACTTTTTAAAATCCTTGACATAGATCTGTTAGGTAACTGCACTCTGGTCAGATCTCTGCTAATCCCAGCTATGACATATTTGAATTAACTCAGAACAGTTCCTAAAAAAAGGCTGGATATTTGACTAAAATGCTATGCCTTACTGAATCGTCACTTCTGAAAGTATTTCTGGATTCACACTAATCTAGCTGACCACTTTACAAAATGCAGGATGCTTCTGTCTCAAACTGAAGGATACTATCATGTCTTTATCAGTTATTTTGCCCCTTGGTTATGGGGAAATTTTCTATAGTAGTACTCAAACTCGATTTGTGAATTGCCTTCAAATGCCAATTAAATGACCCTCATAAAACAAGAGTTACTTATCATAATAACAAATTATTACTATTTTAAGAACTTCATATGCTTGCCTTCAATAACTTCTGTAACGTGTATTTCTCATTCTATTTAGCTTGTCTTAAGAAAACAAAGGAAAAATTACCAACTTAATTTTATAAATATTAAATTACAAATGCCATTAGGTGAAGTCCATAATAACAGCAAAATATTTGAGGGAAAGAAAGGAGAAGATGAAATATAGATACAAGATTACATTTAAAGAATAAGAGCATTAACCATTTTGAAATAGCTGATCTTTAAGAATAGCAAGTTTACCTTTAGTACTCATATTCACTATATGGACTCTTTGTAAAAAAGAGATGAAAGAGGTTAATTGCAATGATTGTAACACCTTAGTTCTGAAGCCTTTGAACTTTTGTTAGGTGCTTATTGAAGCAATAGTCCAAGGTAGCTGCTACTGTTTCAGTGTTAAAAAAAAAAAACAAAACAAAAAAACATAAAAGGATTCAGGTGCTAAACCAGAATGCTTGTAAGACTTGATGTTGTATAGTAGTTATTTAGATTTTAGGCAAATACAGAAGTCACCATACAGTTGTTACAAGCAGATGGAGAAATAATAATAACTTAGTCTACAAGATGTGAAGAGACAGCTTGCTGGAATATATCCACTGCTGAATTGCCATCAAACACTCTTGAAGTGCAGAAATAGGATTTGTCAAGGAATTATCAGCCTAAAGTAGCAATAAATCTGTATGTTGTCTGCATAACAATGATATTTAAAGCCATTTTAGGTATTAATGTCAATCAGTGCAACCGTAGATAGAAAGAAAGAATCTTAGAAGTAAAATTTTAAGGTGGGTGTTAGGAGGAATTCACACAAATCCTGTTAGTCAAAATAAGCAGGATTTGTGTGCTTATCTCCTGTGCTTTATATACCAGGCTAATTTGTTTTGTAGTACATAGAGATTTGCAGAGTGGAGACGTACCAACAGTTTCAGACCTACTGCATAGGCACAGATGATATTTACAGAAACTAGTTACAATCTGGGCCTAGAGCACCTATGCAATACAGTTAATCTATATAGGTGGGGTTTATCCTACACATCTGAAGTATTTACATTGGCTTTGCATACATATGTAGGGAGTTCAACACATCTGTACAGTCATTTTATTTAGACCATGCACATTGGTCACTCATTCTGAAATTTAATACATCTACTGGAGAAGAAAAATAAATATTCAACCTGATGAAACAGAATTACCTTCTTGGTAATGTCTGGAATGTGCTGGAATGTCACCAGCACATTCTTGAGAAATTTGTGATCCTGTTGATTATTCAATTACTGCAGATAAAATAAAACATTTTTGGCAACGAGGACACGATTTCTTGGGAAACTTCAAGCAATCTCCAATTTTATTCAGGGAATAAATTCGTAAAAGTCCTGTACAGATTACTTCGTATTTTCTACAAGAGTAACTCACTGGTTAGGATTTCTAACATTTGCACCTAAAAACAAGCTACATTTAAAGGAAAAAAAATAGAGGAGGTTTTGGGTAATATTTCTGACTGATGCTTTCAATAACATACTACTCTAGTTAATGGATCTCATCTCTAACATATTGTTACATCACTTTTTTTTTTTTTTCAATGAGAATAAATGGATATTCCAGAACCTATAATATAATTAACTTGCACTTGAGGATTGGACCGACTCATATGATGATATATCGTATGTGCCTTATGTTCTTTCTCATCTATGTCAAATCAGATTTTCAGGTTTCAGAAGAATGTCCTTTAGTTTCTTGCAATTTTTGACAGTCAAGATTAATTGTAAACTATTAAAATGATGTTATTTTAGTACTTAATAGAAGCAGGTTTTTGGGTTTTTTTCAGGGTTTGGGGTTTTTTTTCAGTAAAACACTATTGTCTTAAGGAATACATTCTTTATTTCAAATGAGGAAAACCATTAGAACTAGTAGAACTATTCAGACTAGTGGAAAAGAAGAATTTTTTGTTCCCTACACAAGAAGCTTCCAATATTCATCATGTTCATCAAATGTAAAATACATATCTCAGCTAACTGCAACATCACTCAGAAATATGTCTAAATTAATGACGACATTGTGTGGTGGTTTGACCTTGCCTAGCTGCTAGGTGCCCACCAAGCCACTCTATCATTCTGCCTCCTCAACAGGGCAGCGGAGAGAAAATATAATGAAAGGCTCATAGGTTGAGATAAGGACAGGGAGATCACTCAGCAATCACCATCATGGGCAAAACAGACTCAACTTGATGAAATTAATTTAATTTATTGCCAATTAAACGGAGTAGGATAATGAGAAATAAGAACAAATCTAAAAAACACCTTCTGCCCACCCCTCCCTTCTTCCAGGACTCAATTTTACTCCCATCTTTTCTATCTCCTCCCCCTGAGCGGCGCAGTGGGATGGGGAATGGGGGTTGCAGTCAGTTCATAACACTTCAGCCCTGCCGCTCCTTCCTCCTCACACTCTTCCCCTCCTCCAGCGTGGGGTCCCTTCCACGGGATACAGCTCTTCATGACGTTTTCCAAGGTGAGCCCTTCCCATGGGCTTCAGTTCTTCAAGAACTGCTCCAGCATGGGTCCTTCCCACAGTGTGCAGTCCTTCAGGAACAGACTCCTCCAGCGTGGGTCTCCCATAAGGCCACAGGTCCTGCCAGAGATTCTGCTCCAGCATGGGCACTCCAAAGGCTGCAGGTGGATATCTGCTCCACCAGGGACCATCATGGGCTGCAGGGGGACAGCCTGCCTCACCATGGTTTTCTCCATGGGCTGCAGGGGAATCTCTGCTCTGGTGCCTGGAGCACCTCCTCGCCCTCCTTCTTCATCGACCTTGGTGTCTGCAGCGCTGTTTCTCTGACATTTTTCTAACTCCTCTCTCTCACAGTTGCTATTGTGCAGCGTTTTTTACCCTTTCTTAAATAAGTGCATTATTTTCTTAAATAAGAGGCACTACCAACATCAACAATGGGCTCAGCTTTGGCCAGCAGCTGGTCCACCTTGGAGCTGGCTGGAACTGGCTCTGTCTAACATGAGGGAAGCTTCTGGTGTCTTCTCACAGTAGCCACCCCTGCACTGCCCCCCCCCCCAAACCCTTGCCAGGTAAACCCAATACACACTGTTAATGTATTTCTTTGCTCCAGAAAGCTGAACACATAAATAGGGAAATAGGATAAAAGAGGTAAGTTAGAAAATGATTGTTCCACATTTAATGATAGGCATGAGGGGGAGAGAAAGATCCTCTCTTAGCAGTTAAGAGTGTCAGAAAGAGAACAGGAGTTGCTGATCTTCCCATAACAGCAAATAACAGTATTTTCTACTTTTTTTCTCTTATCAGGCTACTACATGGAATATTGTCCCTTCACCAGAGTGAAATGGTTTTATGGATTAAGTTGAGAAGTGGACAGAACTTCAATAACAAATCATTTCCAAACAGTAATTTCTCTTTTTCATTATCAGTGGCATACACTTGATTGACAGCATCCATCTCAACACATGTTCTCTGAGTTTTTGCACTGTTCTCAGTACAATTCATGCACACAAACTCTAAAGAATGAGACAATGTGAGGACAGGAGTCTTATTTGGTTTGTTATTTTATTGAGCAGTTTTTCTGCCATAACGTAAGCTTTGCATCAGGATCATTCACAGTCTTGCCTGTCAAACATATCCAGGTCTAAATAATACACCTCTTGCTTCCTTCAGCATTAGCTGTTAATTCACTTCACTGCTATGTTCTAAGCCTAACAAACATGTTCTTTCTTTTTTTTTTGTTTAGAGAGTGCTTGCTAGTACTAATTTAGAGCTACTAAAATTTAGCTATTATTAGGATTATTTAGTATTGTTAAAGTTGACTGATAATTGACCTGCACTGATCTCATGTTGTTTTCAATGTCATGCACAAATATACACGTTTGTTCAGGGTGGGGTGTAAACAAATCACAAAAGAGAATTAAATCTCTACTCAGAGACACATCCATGAGAAATCACTTATGGTCTCTAAAGCTGCATTGCTTGTTCCCGGCAGAATTCAAGCCTGGCAAAGTTCAGTAATAATCTATGTTTCTTGCTCTTTTATTTTTCTATGTTTAAAAATAATGTCTTTTTACATGTGTCACAACCTAAAGGGTTACCCAGCCTGCTAGTGATAGAGATCACCAATGTGGGTTCATAGGATTCCATAAGGCACAAGGACACAGAAGCTTTATCCTCTAAATTTCCCTACTTAACTAGAGATTATCACAAATACAAATATAAAAAAAAAAAAAAAATCACCACTGGCAAGTATACCTATGATTAATAAAGCGAATATATATATATATATTCAGCTATTACAAATTATTATCAGCAATCAATAGTATGGCAGCAATCATTAACAGTCAATAACAGCAGCAATCAATAGTGTTGCAGCAATTAATAATAGCAGAACTAAATAAAACCAGTAACAAGTATATATAATATTACAGGTCACTACAAACTTTTCATTAGTAAAGCAACTTATCAATAATATAACAGCAGATATACTTATGACAGATTACTTATTTGAATATATACAATACCAAGTGCATCAAACAAATTTCAGAAGGGGGCCAAACCATTCCAGAGGGGACCCAACTGTCCCAGAAGTGGGAGGACTAACTGAACCAACCCCAGAGGTAGTCCCAGAGAGGAAACAATCCACATCACAGAGTCTGGAGTCAGCCAGGTGTCCCCAGCAAGGGCTCAAGATCTCATAGAAACTTCACCCAGATCTTTTTAGGAAAGGGAAAAGTATGTGCAGCAGAGGAAGTTCTACAGAGAGAAGCTCCACTTTGGTTAAAAATTAAGTCATTTTTACATTGTAAAGACATAAGAGGGCATAGGACACTACCAATTAAAGCAGCCAATAGATGCTCTTAATTTCTATTTTTTCACCTGGAACCCAGTAGATGATGATGTTTTCTGTTCTACCAGACCAATTTTTTATTTTTCCAGACTGTTTTCCTGTTCTTGCAATTAATATAGCCAGTGGCAGTTACTGATTCTTACTTTCTCATGAAGTTTTCCACTTTTTCCAGACTATTTTTCACCTTTCCAGACTATATGTCGTTGTTACAATTCTCTGGTTTTTGGCTTATTGATGATATCTCAGGATGTCTCTGCTTTCTATGTACCTAATTGTACTTCAAAGATGCCAGCTGCACTTCTAAAGGATGCTTCTGGTTCATAGGCCTACTTCCCAGGCTAACAGTTCCCAGGCTGGCATCCATTTTCTCTGTCAGTATATCAGCAAACATATTCTCAGTATTTTTCCCTTATAACCAGGTCTCCTTTATGGCTGCTCACATCAACATGAAATAAAGTTTAAAAAAAAGGGACAACAAGAAAAGAAACATGCGATGATTTAGGTACCCTTTCTTGTGCTGAACCAAGGACTTCATAGAAAGTGTTTTGTTCTTATGTTATCTGTTACCTATGAAAGAAAATGGTGCCAATAGAACCTTCACTCTGCTCTCGTCTTTAAGGTATGATGTACTCTTTTCCCAGAAGGTCAGAGACCATTCCTCATTTCAGGTAATATTTCAGCCTAGGCAACATTTTTTCCAGAACGGCCAACAAAGTCTTCCTGTTTACAATCAGTTTATATACTAATTTTGAATACTTAGATGATGGTAAATGTTGCCTTACATTACTGATCTCTGAAAGGCATTATGAAGAAATGGAAAATATCCCCAAAGCTAGTCCAATATGGACTATGGCCAACATGTCCAACCTAGTGAAAGAATTGAGAACTGCCTTAAGACAATGATCTATGTCAATAATTTACAGGGTTTTTTTCAATTAGAGTCTCAAAAGGGAGAAAAAAAAAGAGATGTGACTGTCATAAGTAGACAGCCTGAAAATATAATGATGCTTTTCAGTCATTATACTACATAAAAGATGGGTATTTATTAATAATTTTTCACAGATGTCTTTGGTGTTCACACAGAGTCTGTAATACTCTTTAAGAAAATAAGAAATCTGGAATCCATTCAAGCTCATTCTAAGAATAAATGTTGGCAAGCACCCCTCAGAAATTTGTTTCTGGAGTGCCTCAGAAACACTACTTTTATTAGATATTGCTGGATCTCAACCCAGAATGAAAGAGAATTCTTCTGATAAGACAATTTTAGAATGTAATGTTGAAGAATTGTATTTTTTTTCTTGTCATTAGACATGAAATGTTACACCAGAAGAATGTATCAGCTTAATGAACGTTAGAAGAGATTTTTGGAAAAAAAGTCATCATATACTTTCCCTGTTTGTTTATTCATTGACAACTATTACTGGCCACTGTCAGACAAAAGTGTATATGTTAGAGAGATCTTTTTTAAGATACAGTATGATCATTTCAGTTCAACAGAAAGCTGCTTTAAATCCAGTAGTATTTGACTTTTCAATTAATGACATATATTATTACTTTAAATTTGAAGATTATCAGAAGTAGGGTAGGGCTAAAAGCACATCAGGGCATAAAGTTAGCATTTCAAACTATATTTAATATTCTGAAAAAAAATTGAAGTAATTCCATAAAGACAAGGTCTTTCACATACATAAGCAGAATTCATTGAAGAAATACATGATAGGAATGACTGGCTAAATAGGTTTACAAAGCTGCAGAACATGGTGCATGACAATTTGCAGTGGGGTTGACCATGCTCTAAGCAGTTTATCTTTGCAATTGGAAAAAACATAAATATCATAGTGAGCTGTAGAAATAAAGACACGTGGAGTAGTTATTAATCTATGAGCAGTAATACTCCCTCACCTGAAATACTTTGCCTACTTTGAGCATATCTCTTCAAGAAAGAAGTGCACTGGAGAATATCAAGAGCAATGAAAATGACTAAGGATCAATCTGGAAAACATAGTCATCATGAAACACTGGAAGATGTGGGTTTGTTGAGTTTAAAGATGACTGATACAATTGTCTTCAAATACATAAATAATAAGCATAAAAGGAAGGAATCAGAAGTTCTTCAAGGAAGACAGAGAAAATGGGGATGATATATAATAAATACATTTGTTCATGTAAAACATAGACCACTTTGAAAGTATAAGCAACAATAGAACTATGTATATGGGAGTATATGCCACCATTAAACATTTTGTTCTTGAGCTCTTTACCTTCTGAGGTTTCTGCACTCTGAGCACAGTATTTCACAGGTATGTCCTTGCCTTCCCAAGTGATAAAAGTGACAAAATGGCTAGGTCAACGTTCCAACCTTTCTTGAACAGTTTGGGGACAATCAGAAGCAATATGGTGTGAAAAGATGAAGCATTATGTTTTCTGTTTCTTAATCCACTTAGTCTCATGAGAGAATTCTTAAAACATTCAGACTAAAACACCTCAGGTTCGTAATATCAATCAAAATAATAAACGTGTTTTCAGAATTCAGCATAGAAGAAACCAATTCTCTTTCAGAGACTGCTGTAAAGAGTTAAGTCTTACACAGTACTAACCTCACTGGATTCAGACTGGTTTTGGTTATTAAGAGGTTGCAAGTCTTAGACCAATTATTCTGTAGTAGGTATTCTTAAATTATGTTTTAACATTTAATTCCTGAAGAGGTAGGGAAAAATTTCCTTGCACATTTCTAGATCATATTCGCTTGAGATCAAATAGTGTAGAGCATTGTTATGTACTTAACATGTCTCTTAACACACCTTTGTGAAGACATGACTAGTGAGAGAAAATTTTGTGGTAAATTCCTTAGCCCTGCTCAACTGGAAAAGTAAATATATGCCTGTGAGAAAATATACACTTCCATCCACTTACTCTTCTACCAGTCATAACAACATGACTACAAATTCAGTGAAAGAAAAAAGATCCCTAATCTCTTTAACATTTCTGTGGATTTTTACTTTAGCATTGAGTAAAAGTTAAACATATGCTTAAGTAACATGTTAGCTTAAGGACTAAAAGAGGAACCCTGAGGAATTTTAGTGATGCCTCTTAGTTCATGCTATTCCTGACTCTATCATTTTCACTGTATTTTCACTGTAAACTGCATTTTCAGTACAAGCTACTTCACTGTTTTCACTGTAAGCAAAACAAGAACTTTAAGCAGGAAAAGATTCTATAAAAGCAAAAAGAAAAACATTGAAGTGAAAATGGTTGGCAGCTGCAAATTAAACTCAATTTATAAAACCAAACATGCAAGACTAGCTGTCCTGGTTTCAGCTGGGATAGAGTAAATTGTCTTCCTAGTAGCTGGTATAGTGCTATGTTTTGAGTTCAGTATGCGAAGAATGTTGATAACACACTGATGTTTTCAGTTGTTGCTAAGTAGTGTTTAGTCTAAAGTGAAGGATTTTTCAGCTTCTCATGCCCAGCCAGCGAGAAGGCTGGAGGGGCACAAGAAGCTGGGAGGGGACGCAGCCAGGGCAGCTGACCCAAAGTGGCCAAAAGGGTATTCCATACCGTGTGACATCATGCCTAGTATATAAACTGGGTGGAGTGAGATTGCTGCTAGGGAACTGACTTGGCATCAGTTGGCAGGTGGTAAGCAACTGCACTGTGCATCACTTGTTTTGTATATTCCAATCCTTTTATTATTATTATTGTCATTTTATTATTGTTATTATTATCATTATTAGTTTCTTCCTTTCTGTTCTACTAAACTGTTCTTATCTCAACCCACGAGTTTGACTCCCCCCCGCTCCTGATTCTCTCCTCCATCCCACTGGTGGGGGGGCAGTGAGTGAGTGAGCAGCTGCATGGTGCTTAGTTGCTGGCTGGAGTTAAAGCACAAGACTAGCTCAGAGGAAGTGCACATCCATGCAAGGTTTGAAAAGTTTATTACTTAGCTGAAATATTTTAACTACATATTCCAGCCTTCAAGAACATTAAAACACCAGAATAAGTATACTGCCCATAAAAAGGTATATGCTTTTCAATGTACTGACAAAAAGGTGGCTGTGCAAAAGAGTATAATGTACCTTAACTCTATATTCAGCATTTAGGATGTGTTAAGTCAAAAAACCAATACAGCATTATTGACAAGCATTCTATGATCTAAATTTAGTGGCTAACTGATTTTTAAATTAACTAGATGAACTGTATAAAGCAAGTGATCTCATACCTCATGATAGATGTGTTTAATTCCTTTTAGATATGAAAATTAGATATGAAAAGGTCATAGAAATGCTTAAACACAGTATAATCACGTAATTAAGTCAGATAATTCAGATCATCGAGTGATTAAAATTCATGCTAGTGACACCTGATTAAAATAAATATTTTTTGATCTCTACATAATTGCCTGTTATGGTGAAACAACTAGCTCAGTGAATGAGGGGAGAGCTGCGGATATGATCTGCCTTGATTTTTAGCAAAGCATTTAATCTGGTCTCTCACACAGTTTCCTTGCTAATGAGTTGGTAAGATAGGGACTGGACAAATGAATAGCAAAATTGATGGAAAACTGACTAAACTTCTGAGCTCAAAGTGTGGTGGTAGTTAGTCGCTCAAAATCAGACAAGTGGAGTTCCTTGGGGTCAGTACTGTCTCCAATATGGTTAAATATCTTTATGATCAATCTGGATGTATGATTGACACACTCAACAAGTCTGTAGGTGACATCAAATTGGGAAGCGTAGGTAAAGGCTGAGGAGAGGAGTCACCACTCAGAGTGATCTAAGCAGGCTGGAAGATAGACTAGCAAGAATTGCATAAGGTTTAACAAAAATAGATGTGAAGTCCTGCATCTGAGACAGAATAACTACAAACTCCGTAACTATAGGCTACAGACTGATGGCTGAGAAGCAGCTCTGATAAAAAGGCCCTGGGATTCCTGGGGGACAGTAAGCTCAACATGAGCCAGCAGCGTGCCCTGGCAGCAAGGAAGGGCAACAGCTTCAGAAAGTGTGTACCAGCAAACTGTGGGATATGATTATTCAACGCTACTTGGCACATGGTATGCTACGCCTGGAGAAATAAACTGTTCTGATCCTCCTAGTTTAAGAAACATTGATAAATACATAGGGTCTAGCAGAGGACTACCAAGATGATGAGATGGCTTGGGAACTTGACTTATGATGAAAAAAGTTGAAGGAACTGTGTCTGTTCAGCCTTGAGAACAAAAGATTCAGGACTGGTGGGGGTGGGGGGAACCAGTCACAATCTTTCATTAAGTAAAAGGTAGTTACAGAGAAGATGGATGAGTATCTTCACAAGGATGCGCAGTGACAGGACAAGAAGCAACTGGCACAAGTTGCCTTGGGGGAAATTCTGTATAATTTGTAATAAATGCTTCACAGTGAGAACAATTAATCACTGGCATATGTTGCTTGGAGAAGCAATGGAACCTCTCTCACCAGAAACACTCAAGACTCAGCCTGACAAGGTGCTGGAACAGGGCCCTGGAAAACCTAACCTGAGGCCTTGCATTCAACAGAAGGTTGGACCGGATAAGCTCTGGAAGTCTATTCCAGCCTAGATTTTTCTATGGTTCTATGATTCTACAATGAATTATATCCACAAATACCTGTTTTCAGGTGTTGTTGGTTTAAAGATTCTCAGGGAAGTACTTCTTTTTTTTTTTTTTTTTGTTTTTCCCCTTATAAAAGCAAAGGTCCTTTGTCAAATCCCTTGGAGGATATTGATAGACATATTTAATAGATTTATCTTAGCTTAAAATGCACTAAATACATTCAATACTTGAAATATTATGAGGTAGAATATATAAATTTCCATTAATATATCCCTCAGTGTCTTATGAAAAGGCCAATTTTATTTTAAAAAAGCAAAAACCAACCAATCTGTTCTATTTGTCATATAAAATTTATGACATTACATTAAGTTCTACCTGATGAATAAGTCGTTTCCAATGGTTTCTACCCTTCTCTATACACAAACATGATTATTTGTCTGATACATACAACCACACTGATCTAGAAGTTAACACAAATTCATTTGGCCCTTAGCGCTAAGTGGAATTTAAAATTGTCTACTAAGAATTACAAGGTGCAATAATTTAGCCAAAACTTATCTTATTATCAAAGTTCTAAGATACAAAACAATAACTTCCGCTTTGCAAGGACTGTGTTTAAGTTATTGCAAATGCAATCTAATAACAATACTGTAAGAAGCAGTGATCTATCTCATATAGCCTGGAAAATAGCTTCTGAATGCACTTTCATAATAGAGTCACAGATTTAATTTTGTAGGAAACTCTGGAGATCACCTAGTTTAAACTCTTACTTAAAGCAGGACCTGGTTGCCTAGGTCAGGGTGCTCAGGTCCAGTCAATATTTAAGTATCTCCAAGGATGGGATTCCACACCTTTGCTTGGCAATCTGTTCCAGTGTTTGACCACCCTCATTGTGATTTCTTTTTCTTTATCTATAGTTGGAATTTCCCTTTTTGCAGCTTGTGCTTTTGCATCTTTTCCTGTCATTGCACCTCCAAGAAAAGTCTGTTTGAAGACAGCTAAAATGTTTTTTTATTACCTCCATCAAAACATCCAGCAGTCAGTACATGTGAACCAATGACTTTAAAAAATGTGTAAGTTTAATGCCTGATTAAGATTTCTGTATTGGGTGCCCCTGTCCAGGTGTTCATAGTGAGGGGAATGCAGGGGTGGTCTCTCTGAGAGGAGGCCAGGGGCTGCCCCATGCCAGACACAGTCAGTTCCAGCTGGCTCCAAAGATACCCACCACAGGACACAGATAAGCCTGTCAGCCAAGTTGGTGGCCCCTCTGTGATAATGTATTTATAAAGGGTAAAAACCACTGCACAGCAGCTGTGAGAGAACAAGAAAAGTGTCAGAGAAACAGCCCTGCAGACCCACAGGTCAGTGAAGAAGGAGGGGGAGGAGGTGCTGCAGGCGCCGGAGCAGAGATTCCCCTGCAGCCCATGGGGAAGACCATGGTGAGGCAGGCTGTCCCCCTGCAGCCCAGGGAGGTCCACGGGGGAGCAGACATCCACCTGCAGCCCGTGGAAGACCCCACGTTGCAGCAGGTGGAAAAGCCCTCAAAGAAGCTGCACCCCGTGGAGTGCCCACGCAGGAGCAGTTTCCTGGCAGGATCTGCAGCCTATGGGGGAACCATGCTGGAGCTGTCCATTACTGAAGGACTGTACCTCATGGAGAGGACATGTGCTGGAGCAGTTTGTGAAGGACTGTATCCCATGGGAGGGACTCCATGCTGGAGCAGGTCAACACTGTGAGGAGGAAAGAGCACAGAGATGAAGTGTTATGAACTGACCACAAAGGCCGTCTTCCATCCACCTTGCACCACTCTCGGAGTGGGAAGAAGAATCAGGAATGGAGTGAAGATGAGCCTCAGAATCTAAGGGTTGGGATAGGTGTATTTTTAATTTTGTCTTTGTTCCTTACCATCCTGCTTTATTTTTAATCGGCAAGAAATGAAAGTAATCTTCCCTAAGTTTAGTCTGTGACAGTAACTGGTAAGTGATCTTTTTCTCAACCCAAGAGTTTTCCATCTTATTTTCTCCCCCTGTGCTGTTGAAAAGGGGGAATGAGAGAGTGGCTGTGTGGCAGTCTAGCAACCAGCCAATGTTAACTCACCACAATTTCTTAGCTAGCTTTCTTCTTTATAAAACCAAATAATAAATTACTGATGTGTGGGTTTTGGTTTTTTTGATTTTACTGTTCATTGCATGTGCATTACTATAAATTATTCCACCACCACCTTAAGGTCAAAACACTTACATTAAGTAGAATAGGCACATTAAGAATACCTGTAAATTAATTTGGGGGCTGTGGGGCTCTTTTTTTCTAGCATGCTATGCAATCATACAAGGGTACACTTAGGAAACTTTTTTCTGTTGATAACCACCATTGGTTTGCAACTGAGAAAAAGTTCAATTTATCAACAGCCGTCATAAATAAATGAACTATTTTTAAGCTTGTTGTGGCCTTGGAAAGTATCAAGACCAGCTTCTTCTGTCTTTTCATAACCTCACAGCTAATAGAAGTGCAGCTGAGGATGCACTTTAATTTGGTATATCAGCTCCAAAACACACTGAGTCACATAATTTTGTTTTAAGACACAGGTTCCTTAAAAAGGTAACCTGCAGGAACTGTTTTAAGTGTACTTAATATTTAAGAAAAGGGTGGTGGGCCAAAACTGTCAGTTTTGCTTGTTTTCCATTTTAGCATCAGATTAACTTAAGGTTGAAAAGTTAGATTTTTTTTTTTTTGCAAATTGGAGATTTGAGTTATTCATTATAAAGTAGAGAACAAACTGGCGAAGGTATAAAATGGTAAACAAACTGGAAACTGACAATCTATCTAGCAATTGCCTTATGTTTGTGAAGTTACCTTGGAAAGATGCTTTTCAATTCACACTCTTTAATTTCTTCAACATTGACACTGTCTTATTTTTATTCATTTATATCCTTGTTTGCCAGTTTTTTTCTTTCCAGTAGGAATTAAGTTTCAATGATTTACATATCTTATCCCAAATATATCTACTCTGATTAACTTTGTTGTTTGGCCTCCACTCTCTGTCTTTTCTTTATCTCTTGTGTTGATCTTTTCCCCAAACCTTTTTAATGTAAATGAAACATTCAGTACTTGGCCTTAGGGCTGATTCATTGTAAATTAAGCATTCTGTTTTACCAGGGGATGAGGGAGGAATGATACACTATTTTCAAGACTGCTACAGTATTTTAAAAATCCTGTATCATAGGAAGTATTTACTTTACATAGATATTCTGCAATTCAGAGTCTCCATAACACGTTCACTTTTCCATTGAGATTTTATACTATCTATTAATAACATGCATGACAAATACTAGTTTCAGAAGACTCCTTCTAAATGCTCTCTCTTGTTTCTGCTTCCTTTTTGGTCCTTTTCCTTTGTACAAGTTTTACCACCCCCCAAAAAACCCCCAACTAACTAACAAACAAAAAGTCATCAAAATTAAATATTCCCTGATGTCCTTCTGAAGCAGAATTTCCCCCTTTACATTATTCCCCCACTCATATAATTGAGTTATAGGAAGGGCATTGTTATAGTAGCTTAAACGGAATCCATTGTATAGTCACTTCCTAGCTAAAATGAAATCCATTGTATAGCATTAAAAGTAAGACTTGCTAATAAAGCCTTAGGCCACAAGCAGTGAATTTATGCTGAACTTATACTTAGTAACATGAAGGGAGGCTCCAAGAAGGTGCATCCTGTGAAAAATAAGGTACCCACATCTGTCAGCAGAAGCTGCATCCTTGAGATAAGAAATGGACCGTCCTGCCTGGAGGCAGAGAAAGGATCCAATGAGGAACTAGAAGACCCCAGACCCAAATATTACTATTGGATTGAACCACTGTGTGAGGGGAGTGCAACTTGGATTCTAAGGATATAATTGCCCAGAGATTTCTTTGTTCGGGGTCCCTCTCTGGAGGCACTCAGCTCGAGCTGTCCTACACCACTGTACCACCAAAATAAATTCATCTGATCTATGTCATGTTGGAGACTCTGCTTTACGAAACCTAGGGTCAAGCCTCAGGGAAGAAGAAGCACCAGAGGGTGAGCATGTGTGTGGCTCCTTGAACGGTGTGTGAATGCTTTGGCAGTGGCCTCTCCCTTAGTAGGCATGATCTTAAAACACTGAAACACAACTCTAAGTAATAGAGGCAAACATAGGTAAGATAGTCCTAAGTATTCAACTAATTTCCCTTTTTAACTCATTTACTTTTCACAGACTTTAGTCCTTGACTTGACTATCACCAACCCCACTCAACCTTAAGACCAATGACTGGCAAGTGCTTTGTTGCAGGTATGCTGCTAGTTCTGAGAAAGAGGTATTTGCATGGTTTGTACTGGAAACATCTGTACCTAATTTAGTTATTTAGCTTTATTTCACTCTGATCGTGTAATATTGCCTATAAGTAAAACCAACAATACTATTTCTTCCTCCCCACAAAACTTTTTGGAAAGGTCTTCCTACCTCTATCTTTTCAGAGAGACAGTATATTATGTTTTGCCACAAAACATAAGATGAGAAAAGCTTTCAAAAGAAAATATTACTTCTCTGATTTTTTTCTACATCATGTAGTAAATTCTCCTCCCTGAAGTCACTATCTGTACAATAACAAGACTTGAGTCAGTTGGCTAAACACAAGCATTGGAGAAACTGACACGCCCTAGGATACCCAAAGGCATTTGATCAGGGCTGGCAAAAATGGGGTTTACATGAAACCCACACTTTTCTGGATGGCAGAAAAGGACAAACCAGATAGGGTATCCTTGGGCAAGCCCATATGGCAGTAGACATCTACATTTAGGCAAGTCAGTCTGCTCCTTACTGTCACCTCTCACTGAAGTAGAAAGTTAAACGTGGAATTTATCCTATGCATCTGATGGAATTCTTACCCCTTCACAGCAAAAAAAGAATGAAGAACTAAGCAGGCAGTCAGAATAATTTTTATGTCTATGTAAAATTAAAAACAATTAAAACATTTTTCTTTCTTTAAGACAAGCTAAAAAATACTGTAATCACAATGCAATTTCATTCTTCTTCTCCAAGATTTCATTCATCTATTTCCCACCTACATCAAAAATCAATAGTGTGAAATCAGTGAAAAATTTTAGATTTGGTATGAAGAGACAATAAAGAAGTGTCACTTAGAGGTTCAAATACATTTTTAAAGAAAACTTCATTTGTGTCATTCTTTACTTTGACTCTAAGCCTTGAATTTTAAGATCGTGCCTTCTTAAATTCCAGTTACTTTCACAGAACTACATAGGTCTTTATCCATTTTCCAGCAGTTTTCAAGAGGCTTTTTTGGGTTCTCTTTGGGGCACAATCTAAAGTTCACTGAAACAAAAGTGTGCCTTAAAATTTTTTGAGATAGCAAATACTGCAGAAAAAAAAAAATCCAGTTCTGTTTATGTTTGCTTTAGTGTCTTGCACACATTTTTTTCTGTAATTCAAAATCAATACACAAATCAGTAAAAATCTATCCTTTCCATGTATCTATGTTGGTATTTCACCTGAGATACACTTAGTCCAAGATAGAGACTGACTTCATGTACATTCTTCTATGTTCCTTGCAGAGAAAGTTCTCTGCACGCACCTCTATTCCTCCTGTAGCTCTAGAAACTCTTGAAAGTCCCATCTTGATAGATGTAGAATGTGTTATTCTTATGAACATCATAACCAGTTTTTAGGTCTGTTCTCTTTATCTGGCCAACATTTTCTCCATACATTTTAACACTTCAATAGTATCAATAAAAATATTTCTAGTGTATCAGTACTGGCTCTAAACGTATCTGTTTCAAGCCATACAGAATAACTTCACAATAACTCTGATCTCAGAAAGCACTGGAAGCATTTTTTTTACTTTAACTTCAGCCAAACTGCTTATCAGAAATTTGTCTAGATAGAAATATCTTTGCAATCAGGGATTTTGGCTACATTCCATGTAAAATTGTCTCTTCAGTCCTTTTCTTTAATTCTTACTGTTTTGCTACATAATGTGTTATGTCTCCATGGCTTCGAGGGATATTAAAAAATAAGGGGAGGGGGAACAACACAGAAAAAAAACCCCACAAAAGACCACAAGAAAATTGAAGGAGTACAATATAGGATGACCTACAGCAGAAACCTCTGATTGTTAGTTTGGTATGGATAGAATCTACCCATCGTTGTAAAGGTAGCTTCACAGGAAAACATCTTTTTTTCACTTTGATAGTGTGGTTAGGGGAACAGGACCTACATTTAACCTTTTTTTAAAAGAAAGAATTAGACATTTATCTGGCTGAGAGACTGTGTTAAATTGCACAGGTTCTGACTTACACAAACAACACACCAACCCCTCAAAACCAGAAATTTAAAAACAATTACAGCCTAATATGTACAATGTCCTCATCTACTCGCTGGCTAAAAAGTGGTGGATCCCAGTGTTGTGGGGGTTATTTATCTAATTATATTCAAAGTATTTCTATATAATCAAAATCCAAGATAGAATCTTTGTGTGAAAACAGCAAAGGAAATTGTTCTGAACTCAGTAGCTTAATGACCCTGGTTTATAATTGCTCTTTCACCTCTCCAAAATATTTCTTTTAGCTAAGCCTTTTTTTTTTGCCTTTTTTTCCCCTCCCCACTTAAAGACAATACAAATTAAACCAAAAAGTGGAGAAGCTATTTCTTAAAGCTCAAAATTATTTCATGGTAAAATATACTAAAGTGTGGTATATTTCCCTCACTTTTTGGATATGCATTGCATGATGAAGGAATTTGTTCCTTGTGAACATTAAGACTCTAAAACATTTGCTGGACAAGAAACATTATTTTTTAATATTTTTATTTACATTACCTTTACTAAGCCAGGTTTCACATTTCATGCCTTAGTGGTTTTGAAGTTGTTTATTGCTCTATTTTTCTTATCACTAGGGAACATGTTGAGAATTCCCATCCCTTATCTGTCTTCAAGGACTTGTGTACTGGACTTGTGTTAAGTTTTTTACAGAGGATAAAATGCCTTTGTTTCACACCACCAGAGAGCACTGTTGGATCGTTAAGATTTGGCACTTTTTTCCTAGACATTAGCTAAAGTAATGAGAACCAGAAAGACAAATAAAACTTTGCTAAATATTCTTTCTTTCTTACCACATGACAAATGTCACCAGCACATAAGGCATAATAAATCAATTGGGGTTTTTGCGTTTATAGTTCTGCATTCTTTCAAAATTCTTCTCCTTCAAATAAATGAAAAGACCAGTGTTCCCAAGGTTGCAATTAGTGATACAGTTTGTACCATCTACTTTCATAAATTTTATTTTACTCACCAGTCCAGTGGCACAGCTGTGAGCTATATAACAGGACAACTGTGAAGACCACTTCTGGTTCCTAGTTCTGGGAAACAGAAAAAACAGCCCTTAATGCCTCAGTAAATAACATGACAAGAAGGTGAAGACCACGCTGCAAAAATACCTTGCCACTGTGCCAATCAACACACTCCAGCAGAAGCCATCTATTCTTTCAACTTTACAGGTGATTAATGCAACAATTGTGGCAAAGATCAAGGAAATTGCATTCAGCTAGAAAAAAAAAAAAAAGGCACCTTCAATGAATGAGGAAGAGGGTGGTAGCTTGATCTTCTCACTCAACTTTCCACCAAAACCAAGAACTACAATGAAGAACCCATACCTTTGGTAGGTTAGAAAGTCATTCTGCATGTAGGTATATGCATGTGCGCCTATATGTGTGCTATATACACATGTATATAGCCTTGCATAAAATGCACATACGTATAACATGCTAATTTCTTTAAAATTCTCTTAAGTTTGCAAGGAAGCTAAGCACCTCTCTCTATGCAGGTGTTTAAATGAAGCTTTACACTAAATTGACCAAGCATAGGTTTGAGGCTTTTTTCGTAATTCAAAAAGTAATCATTAAATGAACCACTAAAACTATTTAACCACTTGGTACTTCACAGTTTTAGAATTTAGGTTTTAAAGACATTTTAAGGTACTGTTTAGGATTTTTCAAAGACAGGGGAATCTAAGATTATTTAAGGTCCTAACTTCTACTTAGATTCCAAACTTCCCATTTAAATTTAGGTGTCTACATGCATTTTTATTTTGAAGCTTGGTGATGAAAATTGTTGGACAATTTGAAATGAACTTACTTTGATTAACTAATTATGAGATTTCTAGTCTAAGTATATAAAAAATAAAATTTATAGAAAAGCTTCTATAAAATTAAATGTGTTCTAAAAAAAAAAATGTCCTCTGGAAAGATACATCTCATAATTTTCTTGCACCTAAACTTAATAACATGTTTATTGTACTGAGGAGTATTTTGTGAGAATTCTACTTTCTTATGGCATTAAGAGAAGACAGTTATGTAAAATGAACAGTAACTCATGTCTTTATTCCACCCTTGATTATATCTTATTTTTCCTAGCTTTCATTTTAATATAAGGAAATTATTCTGAAATTATGATGTAATGATGCAGTGTTAACTAGAATTTTCTCATCACACTGAGGCCTGGATATTAAAATGCATAACTATCAGTTTTACTGATTATTTCTAAATACAATGCAAAAACATCTTCCAGTGTTTCTGAAATGCAGGGTTAAACTGTCTTTTCCTTTTGATGAATCTGCAAAGTAAGCATCTTTCCTTCCTATCATTATAAAAATCTACCCTATAATGATCTTTCTCCCGTTATCCACAACTAAGTTGATACAGACTATACTGAAATTATCTGAGATTTTCCATTGGCTCAGAGATGATGACAGAAAATGCTTGTTTCCACAATATTAATTCTTGTCCTTCTCCTCCAGGCTTTACTCAGATAAAATGTGCATTGAAATTTTTGCTTCGGTAAGGACTTCAAAATATCTATGTATTCAAATGAGAAACAGGACAAATGTGATAATCTCCTTAACCTGTTTTCTTGATTATTGCATTCTTCTGCTATTGCAGTTTTTTCATATCTGTATCATACATTATTTATATGTAAAGTTTATTCTCATGCTTTAAAAATAAATAAAACTCACAATATTGAAAAATATTGTCTGTAAATAACACTTCGGTATCATGTAATTTTTTTGTAACTTTAACAGCTTTATAAATATATTTTAATGGGAACAACTGAGAACTTGGAACAGGGGTAAAAGGAATAAAAATTTGGGGGGGGGGGAGTTCTTTTTTTTCCTTAAATAATTTGATCTTCTGCTTATTCATTAACCACTTTTAGACCCTCTATATGTCGTAACTGTATTGCTTCATGATATTAGTTCAACGTCAGGGTTGATGTTGTGATTTCATGCAATTTATAGGTAATTGAGAAACTTAGTCCAAAGTAATCTTGACTGTGTCTATATTTAATCCAAATTGAGAAACATTTGCTGTAAATCAAAGATCAAAAAATGACTGAATTATCAACTAGAGAAGGAAAGAAGAAACAAGCAGAAAATCTTATTTTGTGACTCAGGGACTAATTTGAATCTTGAAAAGCTTGTGTGCAGTCACTGATTACAATACAAATTTCTAGGATGACCTTGAACTAATTATTTAGGGTCAGATTTTTTAAAGGACTTTATATAACAACAACAACTTGGAATTTTTTAAAACCATGTAGGAGATCATTTTGCAGAATGGACAAATAGAAAGACTATAGCAGAAATAGTTTGGTGTCCAGTAATAAATGAAGGCAAATAAACTTGCACTTACAGCAAGTTAGTTGCAGAAGACTAATAAAAGAATGAAAAAAAAAATGTTAACCAGAAGTTTGTTTATGTTTCATGGTTCATTTTAATTCAAATTGGGAGTCAGCATACCTTTTCTAATTGTGAAGGTGACTAAACACTGGAATAATGTACCCAAGGAAGGTGTGGATTCTTCATCGTTTGACATCTTATAAAGGAGACTGAATACCTCTTGAGAAGACATATTTTAATTCAAATGCAGGGGTTTTTTGGTCCATACTGCTTTATTTGCTCAGTATTATTGTCGTGGTTTAAGCCCAGCCGGCAACAAAGCACTATGAAGCCGCTCGCTCACTCCTCCCGCGGCCCCGCTGGGATGAAGAAGAGAAAATATAAAGAAACGCCCATGGGTCGAGACAAGGACTGTGAGGGATCACTCACCACTTATGGTCACGGGCAAAAGACAGGCTCAAGTTGGGGAAGAAACAAACTCAGTTTCATTTGTTACCAACCAAATCAAAACAAGGACATTAGGAAGCAACCCCAAACCTTAGAAGGCCTTCCCCCCGCCCTCCCCCCCCTCCCC
>NW_010973187.1:1359101-1499790 GCF_000737465.1 Haliaeetus leucocephalus
GAAGCTTCTGGCAGCTTCTCACAGGAGCCCGCCCTGCCGCCTCTCCCCTGCTACCAAAAAACCCACCACACAAACCCAAAATAATTATACACATTATCTAATATGACAAAGTTTAACCCAGATAATCTCAGCATTCTTTAACCTTAAAATCTCTGTGACTGCCATAGGGTAACAGGTGAAGTAGCAGCAATATAAATGTTACAAATTTGATTATAACTGTTCTTCAAGAGATTCCACTGTCCACCTCTTTCCAGATTAATTGTAAAAGTGTAAACAGAGAGTTTGAGGTTAATAGGAATTTTGGTCAAAGTTTGAAGGACACCATTTATTTTTGTGAGGTAAGAAAAAAAAATAAATGCTTGCTTCATGACAATTCTTCAGAAACCACACCCAACTGTGTTCAGTAGAAGTTCAAATCAGTAGTCCTATTTCATTTAAACAACATCACCTCCTACACCACAGCTGCCACAACTCTTAAGTCTAGTAAGCCATTTTCACTAGATGAGAGTAGTCTTTACAAGTATGTCCCACTGCTGTGAAGCTAATTCTAAAGACAACTCATATCCTCTGACAAGAATTATTCAATCTGTTAAATTAATGGGCTATGTTTTAAAAGAGTTCAAATCTAAGAACCAAGGACCTTCTGCCATAGGCTGTTCTACCCTCTCCTTTTTCCCCATGTGCGATTACACCACCTCTCATGTTAGTAACTCATGTTTTAATATCCTCCCCTAGTAACTAATGACTTGTTCCAGTAAGGTTCCAACCCTGTACTGTTACAGTAGCCTGTGGGATTCAAAAGTTTCTGTTATAACTTTTCCCATTCTGAAAATCCTTTTTCAGTAATGGCATTGACATGAAAATTTCCTCCACATCACTTGTGAAAATCAAGTATTAAAAAGAATCTTAGTAAGTGCAATCATATTTTAATCCAAAACCATTATTAGTAAAGCTCTTTAATCAAAACTTTCACAATGCTGGCAAAAATAGGACTAGATTTATGAACTTATTCAAATGACTTTGACAGCAAAAATAGGTCAGTTGGATGCAAAAATCCCACATTTCTTATACAGCCTTTTGTTTCCAAGTAACTTTGTCTTTTGCTTTGAAACTTTGCATTCATTGGACACTTGCAAAGTCTTTAAATTAGCTTTTACTCAGTAAGCCACTTATACACTCTTAGGTAAAGACCATCATCCTGATTGCAAAATCTGCTAGCTTTAAGCAATTATAAGGATAAAGTTGTTGCATTTTGAAAGAATAAGGGCATGTGTAATTTGCATTTGATGTAAAAGTTAAAACAGACAGCCTTTCTTAAGAAAGCAACCACACTGACCCTGTTCTGATAGCAAAGTCATGCTGAAGTCATTTTTGTGAGTGTGTGGAGAAGTCCACAATCCTCTGAAACACTAAACCACACTATCCACTCCCTACTTGTCTATTCTGCTGTTTTGCTTGCCATCTCTATTTCTGCTAATAACTATGCAAGAACAAAGCTTGTCACCTTGGCCATTTTAATAATCTGGTAAGTGAATTCATATGGAAGGATAGTGAATCATAAACTGTAGAAAAGCATGGACCCACTGTGAATAGAACTTTTAGAGCATGCAAAAGTTTAAAAGATAGTTATAAAATAAAAAAAAAATGTAAACATGCTAACAATTCTTTCTGTTTCTGCAGGAAGAAAGAAAACATTTATAACAATAGCTACTTAATTTCTTTTAATTTTATACAGCGGATAATCTAGTTACAGAAACGCAGAAAATTTCCCATGACAAAAAAAAAATCATTTTCTACAAATACTGAGTAAATGAAGTCTAGTAGAGCAATGAAACAGTCCCATTCCTTAAACTTCTCTTTTAGGCTGAAAAGCTTTTGCCTTCTCCAGAATTTAAGGACACCACATTCTTGTTCAAAGCTCCCTTTCCTAGTGCAATGCTTGCTTCTGTAAGTTGTTATAAATATTCTGTAAGATGCTGAGCAGCAGAGAAGAGCCTAAAGGAAGCTCTGTAACCTAAAGTCTGCCTTCATGAAAGAAAAAATTCATTTTGCAGATTAAAGTATTTTAGAATGCATAGCTAAACAGTTTATAAATCCAGTTCTATAGCTGGTCGTGCACAAATTCCTTTTGACACCAGTTGAGGTCCACTGCAGAAATGTAGTATTCTACACAGCTAGAACTGAGCACATATCTCCCATAACTCTTCATGGACTATATAAGCAATACATCAGTGATTTGTCTTAAACTTTTAATGAATTAGAGACTTATTTCCTACTTTGCATGGACTGTGCCAGCAATTTATGTGCATTGTTGTGCCCTGGTCACAGGATTAGTTCAAGGCCTCCTTTAAATATAATATTTTGTAAAAAACATCCACAATACTATAATTACTACTTAAGGGACTTGAATAAAAAGTACAATTTCAGGTAAGTATCTCAGAAGCAACATTTTTCATGATTACCACTGATTACAACTGTAATGTTTTTTTTTTTAATCTCCGACTGGTTGACTGACGGTAGCTGAAGACAGTATCATTAAAATTGCTATATGAAGGCCCCTGATTTCCCAGTGAGACCTTTAACTCAAACCAAACTCTTACAATGATGATGGCACTACTTTCACCACCACTCTGCTTCTTACCTCTTGTGCTGTTCCCATTAACTCCTCAAACGTCTTCTGAGGAAAGAAGATAGGCTGGCTACCTAAACATGGCTCAGAATACAGCTCTCAGAGGCGGCTATCTACTCAGAAAAGACAATTCTGGCTATCTATGTAAGGAGAACATGAGCCATCCAAGAAACTTTTAGGCTTAACCATCTTATCCAATGGTCCAGAAAACCCTATAACCACTCAAAGAAGGTTGCTGTCTTATACCCGAGTATGAGACACTCACTACTAATGAGACTTCAGTGGCAAATATTTCATCCTTGTTTTTTAAAAGTTTGTGTTTATAACAGTGTTGTTGTTATTTTAGAAAATATGTGTTTTTAATATTTTTAAGATAGCATATGTTTGGGATTCTAGCCTTGGGTTGAAAAGTCAACGAACTCGGTTTGCACATATCTACCTTTTTTTTTACAATGAAAAATATCTCAGTGTATATGCATTTTTCCATCTTTCACTGTTTTAAAAGAGCTGATGTATTCTTTTTTCATTTTATTCATTTTTTTATCATCAGCAGATGATACAAAGTAAAGTTAATATTTACCTTCCCTTATGACTCACCAAGATTCTTTTGTATCACTGTTTTTGCCCAACAAAATGAAGTAGTTGTATCAGGCAGTTTTGATAGGTGTAGCAGATACTGCAGGTCATATATATGTATGGATAAATATATGAGAAATAGATCAAAACTGTGTAGTTATTGTATAATAAGAGCTCCACGTTTAGGATGGAGGAATTTGTTGTTTAATAAAGACAGCTTAGTATGCTGAACTTTACTAGGTACAATGCTTACTAAGACAGAGATGCTATGTACACTTACATTCTTTCATACTTTTATGTATATTGGATGTCCCAAATAACTCATTAGTTGTCACTTTTGCCTGAATGAAGCAAATGAGTGTGTTGCCTATTGGCTTTATACCAAGGACACTTCACCCACTATATATGAACTTGCAGCTCTTAGTACCTGAACTACGCAGTTTCTAGATCTGTTATATCCCTACTAGAAAGGCTGCACTCAATCTAAAGCAGAAATCATAATTATTTTGTAGGTATTCTGATACCTAACAAGTTAAAAGAGTTATTTCAGGAAGACACTGATGTAAAAATGTGCAGGACAGTTAACAAAGCTATAGAACAGATCTCCCCTTTACTAACTTCTAGGGAGTTTTAAAGCAACATCAATAAAATCATATAATGATTCCATCAAATCCTGTCATTGCATCTGCATTAAACTCTGTAGCATTGTAATAATCAAAATACACAGGAGTACCTGAAATTCTCATTACATGTTGAACTCAAACCTCTGAGTAACCATAAAAGAACAATTAGTACCTTGGAAGCTGAGTTGATCTTGAATTTGCTACTCAAGAAAAACAGTCATTGTGATGGGAAACTCTTGGTACAGATAAACATGCGTTTTTCAAAAGAAGTTGAAAAAGCTGCTTGCAAAATTTGTGGAAGATTTAGGTCTGTTTCCTGATTGACTATGTATGCATTTGTACATTTAGTATTAAAGCAGTCACTAGAGATTAATAAAGTATTTCTGAGAGCCTGGACTAGCTCCTCTCACCTGAGTGCCCTAGCAGTAAGCATCCAAAACATACCGTTTTCACCTCCCCTGCTTCTGTCCTGGTTTAAGCCCAGACGGCAACAAAGCACAACGAAGCCACTTGCTCCCCTCCCCTCCCCCACCACCACCCCCCCGCCGCCAGCCCCCGGTGGGATGAGGAGGAGAAAATATAAAGAAGCGTTCATGGGTGGAGACAAGGACAAGGAGGGATCAGTCACCAACTATGGTCATGGGCAAAAAACAGACTCAACTTGGGGAAGAAACAAAATCAATTTCATTTACTACCAATCAAATCAAAACGAGGATATTAGGAAGTAAAGCCAAACCTTACAACACCTTCCCCCGGACCCCTCCCCCCTTCCCGGCTCAGCTCCACTCCCAGTTCTCCCTCCATCCTCCCCCCACGGCGCAGGGGGACGGGGAATGTGTGTTGGGGTCAGCTCCTCACACCTTGTCTCTGCTGCTCCTTCCTCCTCAGGGGAGGACTCCTCACCCGGCCCCTGCTCCACCGGGGGGTCCCTCCCATGGGAGACAGTCCTCCATGAACTTCTCCAACCTGAGTCCTTGGGGCATCAACCAGGGGCATCAGCCTCCTCCCCCGCCCCTCCTGCCCTCCTTCCTCCCTGACCTGGTGTCTGCAGAGGGGTTCCTCTCCCATCCTGCTCCCCTCTCTGCTGCAGGTTCCCCCTCTTCACTCTCTTCAGTTGTTACCACCGTCGCTGACGGGCTTAGCCTGGGTCAGAGCTGGGTCCGGCTCTCAGCCGGGGAAGCTTCCAGCAGCTTCTCACAGGAGCTGGCCCTGTGGCCCCTCCCCTGCTACCAAAAACCCCGCCACACAAACCCAAAACACCTCCTATTGTTAGGACTTTTGCATTCTTATGCAGTTTTACATACACAACTTGTCTTTAATACTACAGAGAAAATGGAATAATCTGCAGCCAGCAGTCTTCTTTTGGAATATGGAAGGCATGGACTCAAACCCTGCAGACCAAGCTCGAGCAAGAACTCAGGTAGGCAATGCCAATTTTTAACCTCTTGTGAAAAACTTTGACACTAGTATGTTCTCTTTGTGTGGCTGTGGAAGAAGCAAAACCAGGGAGCTAACCAGATGCATCCGAGTGTGTCGCTTAAGCCTCTACATGAAGTAAATGACTGCAACCTTTGGACCTTATTTCCTAAAGATGCTTTTGTCCATCCATGTGTTAGTGCCAAAATCCATTTGAGTATACATTCTATCATAAACATTTTGGGTATCAACTGCTGTGAATGTCAGTGTTAGAAAACTAGATCTCACCATTCATTGCAACTTACTCAGCAGTATTATGAATCCTTCTTCCCAAGCCAAGACTTTTGATAGCACAGCATTGTGCTTCACAATGCCAAAGTCATTATTTGGGTTCAGTACACAGTGTACAGTTGGATTTTGACTATGTATAGAGATTTCATCAGTGTTCCCAACAGACGTATTGATAGAACAATAGGCACAACAGTGAAACATCTCTATTGGTGAGGTTTAGGTGTTTGGGCATTTTTTGTTGGTGGTGGGTTTGGTTTTGATTTTATTTCAGTTTATTTAAAAAAAGTATACATATATATAGTTACTGTATTATTGTTGCAGCCTTATCTATCACCTCAAAAAAGTAATTATTCAAAAATCCAGTCCATAATGTCTTTATCCTTTTAGTTTGTACTGCAGCTTGAAGCTTATACCTCCTGCAAGTCACATTATTCTGTTGTTAAAAAGGCACTACAATACAGTGGAATATTATTAAAATATCTAGGTGCATTTCCTTAAGTTTGTGGATGATAAATTCAGTTATGTGAGTATGGAAAAAAAATGAACATCTTCTCTTTCTTTAATGAGGCACAATTTAACTAAAAGATCTGTAAGATAATTAATTCAAACATATTCTACAGGTATAGTAAAAGGACAGAAATTATTTTTGGAAATCAAAATATATGGCAGGGATTTCATTTATTGCTATGCTGCAGTAAACAGAATCTCTTCTTTTTATGTCTGTACATGTGAGCCTGTTTCAACAGTACCCGGATCCACACAAATGTATAACATCAGTAGGCTGTAGTTTTTAAAAGGCAAAGTTACCACTGTTTTTCAGTGGTAAATGAATATTAATGTCCTTTTAAAATTTCACCTTTAAATATACTAGTCCTATGCTATGCAAGTATTTATGCATATGACGTTTGGGAAGGTGCTATTTTGCGAAAGATATATTAGTTTTGTTCTTGAACTGCTTGGCTTTTTTTTTCATTTCAAAACAAATGAACAAATATACATGCATACACTTTTGAGACAAATTAAATCATTCAGTTTGTTTTCAGAGGTGCTATGGGCTGTTAAAAAATACACTGTCTCTCATCAGGAGCTGGCACTCTGTAGGAATGTAAGTCATGCTACCGAAGCTATTTGCTCATTTGCATGACTGGATGTGCATTCATCAACTGGTCAAATGCATTCCTTTTCATTTGATTGGCACATGTCCCTTCACATGATAGAACACACAAGTTGTCTCTGTTTACGTCACCCAATAGATAAACTCTTGTTACATGAGCAAATGTGTATCTACTGCATGACAGAAACCCCTTCTTCATAAGGTGCTGACATGGTAGGTGTACACTCAGTAGCTTCTTTCTCCAAAAATCTGTGGCTTCTTTCCTAAGAATGTAATAATAAGTTCTGGACAGGATTGTTAGCAGTTTTGCAGAACAATCTGGTTGAGAACTTGTGAATGAATGGGGAAAAAAAGCTGAATTCTGTTTTCTATTAGCTTCCCAGAAGGCAGAGAACACCCTGAGTATGCATCAGGATGAAACTTAGTTTGTGATAATTTTTAAAGTTTGTGGTGTCTGGGGTGTTTTTTTTGTTTTTAAATACAATAAATAAGTAAGTAAACAACACATTTTAAACTGTGACAGAAGCTGTGCAAGGCAATCCTAAAGCCTTCTAAAAAAAGACAATTTTTGAACTAATACAAAGTCCTGACAACATAATAAGATCTTACCAGTAGCACAGTGCTGAATAGGAAAATTTCTGGTCATTAGAGAATGCCAAACCCACCATTATTCTGAGCTGTTTCTATTTGTCTTGAACCTTTATATCATTACAAAAACACAAAGAAATTAGCTATTTCTTCTGCTTGTGATAAGTTGATACAGAATGCTTTGATATACATGTACAAAGCATACACAAGAAGTTATGTATGAATAGTGGTAAAAATAGATCCAACAATTGGAATTATAAACTAGAAGTAGGTTTACATTTCCAGTGTATCTATCTCTTTTGGGGATATTTCTATATACACAAGAATGACTTCATGGCTTTAGCCAGAACTGAGAAATACAAAAGAGCCTTTGATATTCTGTTCTGGGTCACCTTGTTTTCTGCATTTTTTTCTTGATCTCCACTGGCTTTACTAACTAACATCTGAGTCTTGTTTTAAGCTTGCTGATTGCATTGAGTTTGTATTTGCTATGCAATAAGCTGGCACTAAGAAGGATTTTGATCTTTAATCTGGTTCAAGGGATTCTAAGCAGCTCTGATTGCAGCCATAGGCAATACATGTACTAAATGAGATTGAAGGACAAATTAAAATAAATAATGTTTGAGTAAATCACTTTGTCCTGGTTAAATGCATTTAACAATTTCATTTTCCCTTGCAAAGCAGGTTTTAAAGAAAATAACAAGTGCTTTATTTTTTTGATGTAAGTATAATGAATCTTTTTCCACACAGAAAAACTAATGTCATTAAAGATGTGTCTCTCCTCCATGTATTACAATAGCTTCAAAGCTTTTGGGTAGAAAGCTGAGGAGAAGTCATGAGATCTGCAAAATGTATTGCTGCATTTATTGCCAAAGGCAAAGCATGGGAAATTGGTTAAGGCTTTCTTAACAATCATAGTTCACTTGAGTAATGATGGTTTAGGCCTTTTGACTAACTAGCTCCTGTAGCCAGACAATAGCAACTTTATATAGTTTGCATTACTCTAAGAAATAAAGTCTAGTAATGAACTAGCTAGAGAAAGAACAACGAAAAGCAGGTTTATTTGATCCAGTTATTTTAGTAATCTTCTACCTGCCCATATTTACAGTCCTTAGAGTAACATTTTTTGCTATATGTTGCTATATTTGGAGAAAAGAAAACTAACAATATACTAAAAAAGTTGACTGACACTTTCATAAGGGGAAAAATTAGAAAAGATAATACATATGGTTTAAAAAAAATTACTCTAAGAAGCAAATCAGTAGAATAACTAAGATTTTTCAGCATATTATCTACATTGGGCAGGTAAAAATACCTGATAATCTGATAGACAGAACCCTGTTTGGCCACAAGTCCAAACAGAAAAAAAAAAAATATTGTAGACATGACAGCACTTTGGAACCTATGATTTTATGTTCATCAGTTACTTCTCTGTATGTGAATATGCTTGTATAATCTAATGTCTATAAATATGAAATCTGAAAGGAGTGTATGCACCAGTTCAGAAAGGAAGAATGGTTGCAGAGTAATGTCTTAGTGATCTTTTCAGACTTTTACCTTTTTTTTTTTTTTTTTTTTTAATTTTAAAATTTTTTTTTCTGGGGGAAAATCCATGTTGTTTTCAGTACAAATTGGTGTCCTGGCCGATTCTGCATTGCTAAAATTTCTGTTGATTTCAGCAAGATAAATATTTAATCTGTGTTGGATCAGGAAGTATTCAACTCATTTATTTCATCTAGCATTATTTTTCTGTGCTTCAGTATTCCCCTTCCACTCTACATAAAATTTCTTGTGTGCTACAGAGCACATGAGTGACTCACTTTTATATAAGTTCCCTCACACTTAATACTGGAGCACCTTAACAGAATTTGACTCTATATTACCAGTGCTTAGAGAACTCTAGGAGGTGGGTTGTTAATTATCTGCTAATATTTCAAAGTCTTTTTCTAAACACAGGCTTATACTGCTGTTTATGTACCTTCTCCCTCTCCACCTCATCCCCTAGCTCTAAAAGGGAAATATGAAAAAACCTTTATTTGTAAATGAAAAGAAGTCTTTGGGCTCATTGAAGTTGAACTTTTCTTCAGTTGTGCCCTGTGTGGGACACAGTGCATTCCCACACTGCTGTTTTGGAAAGGAATGGGATTAAAACTAGATAAATTCTTCCATTATGGAATCCAGTACAGAATTTTCTACATACTTTTATCATAAATTCAGCTGATAACTATAATACTATCATGATGACCTTATGCTTATTTTGTCTCTTAAAATACCCAAAGCACAAATAAGATTATAAAGGTAGCATTTCTCCAGCTGGTCCTAGCAGCTTTTCTGTCCCTTCTCTGTGCATTGATACTTCACTCTGTATTGTTGGTCCAGGTTGTTCTGTATTCTAGTCTATGGTAGTACTCTGTGATTCTGAAGGACCCCTATGCATTGGTTTTGAGAAAAAGATCTAGCTTTAAAAGCTATTTTTTGCTGTATAAATCAAGTAAAAATGCAGTTTGACTCATTTTGGAGAAAAGTTCTGATGCTGTATTTAAAAGCTGCTGGGGAAAGAGTTCATTTTCTCTAAAAGAATTCCCAGTAGCATGAGAAATAGTTAATACTGGTTTATAGCTTACTTCCCTCAAGATGATTAAAAACTGTGCTTTCCAGTAGCATATTTGAATCACCGAACTATACTGTACTCAGTGCAGTTAAACAGGTCTTAAGAGAGCTGTAAAGGTGGAGTGCACCTACAGAGAAAACAACAGGGGTTTGGGACAGAGATGCCCAGAGGATATGGCCTTTTAGCACAGCTTTTGATCAGAGGAGGAGACTACATAGAAAAGAGATGTAAAATAATTCTGTTTCCTCTGAGGAATGGGCAATGTTGGCACAATGCCTCTAGCTCACTTAAAGGAAAACAGCAGTTCTTCTTCAAGGAAAGAGTAAATATTTTGCAATGTTCCATGTGAATGCAAATAAAAATAAAAAAAAGACAGACAGAAACAACTTGACATTCCCTTCCCCAACAAAAAAAAAAAAAAAAAAAAAAAAAAAGGGGGGGGGGGGGGGGGCAGAGAAAGAGATAACACATGGGAGACCAGTGCTTAATTCCCTGCAGTAATGTATCAGCCAGATGAAAAATATAGAGTTGGTTCACCCACATCACCAAGCTAGCAGGACATACCAAAGCACAGAACTCCTTGAAATGGCTGTTAAGAATGCAGATTCCTAGAGTTCATGTCCAAAGCTTGATACCATGTCGGCATGCTAACAAAGTATTGAAACTATCAAGCAGTATGGGGATAACCCCCAATTAATATTAACAATCCCATTCATAGGATTCAGAGAAAGAAAATAAGAGACCTTCACTGGATGCTTATAGAACACATGGAATATTGTAAAATTAAATTATTGATGGAAGAGTTTTGCATTTGGTGCAGTTCTGCATGTTTTTAATCAAATACTGTGCCATTTTATGTGAACAACAGTATTCAATGACTATCTTTTGGAATTATTCAATTGGATTTAGCAAAAAAGTGCAATAGGTCCCCTGGAACCTCTTACTTAATCCAGAAAATATTTAGTGGTCTATTCAGGATTTTGCTTGACATTTGGAGACTGTATTAGAAGATCACTTGCTGGTAAATGCAACTAGTACTTTATCTTGTTTGATAGCATCTACATTATTTGATAGCCTATGACATCTTTGCATTATGAAGCAGCACTGCGAGCCACTCTGCATTTAATTAAAAACAAACAAACAAATGTTTGTGTCTGGTCTTTTCATAATGCACCAAAACTGCATAGGGTTCAAATTTATATAACACTATCTATTTACCTTTAACATAAATAGAACATTTCTACTATACAAGGATAGACTATACAGTCTATCAGACTACAGTTCTGGGCCCCACAATTTAAGAAGGATGTGAAGGACCTTGAATGCATCCAGAGGAGGGCAACAAAGCTGGTGAAAGGGCTGGAAGACATGTCCTATGAGGAGTGGCTAAGGACTTTGGGCTTGTTTAGTTTGGAGAAAAGGAGTCTGTGGGGCAGCCTCATTGCTCTCTACAGCTTCTTGAGGAGGGGAAGTGGAGAGGGAGGTGCTGAGCGCTTCTCCCTGGGATCCCGGGATCCAGTGACAGGACGTGTGGGAATGGCTCAAAGCTGCATCAGGGGAGGTTTAGACTGGACATTAGGAAGCATTTCTTTACTGAGAGGGTGGTCAAACACTGGAACAGGCTTCCCAGAGAGGAGGTCGATGCCCCAAGCCTGTCAGTGTTTAAGAGGCATTTGGACAATGTCCTTAATAACAGGCTTTAACTCTTGGTCAGACCTGAACTGGTCAGGCAGTTGGACTGGATAATCGATGTAGGTCCCTTCCAACTCAAATATTCAATTCCATTCTGTTCTAGACTTTTAACCAAGTATTTCATGAACATTTTGTCAGCAATCTCTGTCAGAAGATAGGGGAATGAACTAATCATTATGAGAACTTTTTTTTATACTAAAGGTTGTTGTATCCTTCTGTCAAAAAAACATCAGTGGTCCTAATAGATTCTTCTTGCTCCCTTTAAATATTACATAACATGATTTCCTCCTTTTTCTCTGATCTTGTTACTAGGTTGATTTGCCTAGAAATGGCATGCAACAGGGATCTATTGATTATGTGTATCTAAAACTGGAGTCACAAAATCTTCTTTCAAGGCAAATTCATACTCTTCCTTCAGATTTAACTCTTGATGGATTTTGATCTTGACATTGACTTTTCTAAGAATACCAAAGTGTTCTTAGTTACAGTGGCTTATACCAAAAATAGACTGTATTTTTATCAAGATATAGTTTTTACTAAAGATCTATGCTGCATATGAATATTTTCTTGAAATCAAATGGTAATCTGGGCATGGAATCGTTGTCAAGTAAAACTCTTCAAATCCATGAAGGATTTTTCTAGAAGTCAAATTACAGAAGTCAATGGGTTAAAAGTGGTGTAAATTCCACAAAAGTGTAAAGAGACTTGAAATGGTGTTCAAGCCAAATGATCACAGGTGATAGCACAGACATTTTTATGTTTTCTAAGTCTTTCCTGATTTTATATATAAAATTTATTATCAGAGAAGCTCAGAGATAACTGAAGGTTTAACATTAAGATAGGCTGAGTAGTTCTGATAATTATAAAACCGAAAAATTATGACTGGTGATCTTTTGTATTAGCAACTTCATAGTATAATATAATCTTTATGTACCAATACCAGAGTTAAAATATTTTCTTGGTCACAAAATGCAGCATGGATAGCAGGAAGCATTTACATATGGAACACTAATCTTAAGCCCTTGGGTGAAGTAAATTTTTTAGTGAGGTCTTTCTGCTATACCTTTTTTGGTTCATTTTATTGCCTTTCACTGTAATTCATGCATCCTGATAGCTCCAAAACACATTCAGTTCAACCAGTTCATCAAACTGCATATTTTTCATTATTTTTTAAAATTGACATTGATTAGGTGAAATTTGTAAATTGTTAGAATACACAAAAAAGTTACAATGGGTAGATTAGATTATGCAGTTATGACATGCTGAAAGCATTAAATATAGACAAGTTACAACACTCAGTAGTCTAGGGACCCTAAAAATTTAATAACCTTTAGCTGCAGGCAAGAATCTAGCAGCTACAGGGACAGAGGAAGAGGAAGGTCTAATCTATTGGTGGCATGTGTTTTGTTGGCAAAAGCAATGTATCATCATAACCCTTCTTTCTGTTTTATTACTGAGAGTTCCTACAGGTTGTCGTCTAGTGCATATATCTATGCAATTACCTATTGCTTTTTTTACATATTTTGTAAAAGTAGTAGGCAAAAACTCATACTCCAAAAAATCTTATTTCAGTATTTTAGAAATACTTAGGCTCTGCATATTTATTCTTTTATATTCTGAACATAGTCCTCTTCCCAATAAACCTTTTATGACCATGAGGTTGATCTTTCTAAACAGGATATCTTCTTTGATAAACATCCTGTAGGAAGAAGCTATTTTCAGGATATAGATATTGAAACAGTATGCTGTTAAAAGAAAATGATCAGTTCAGTCTTACAGGAGTCATGTTTAACAGTCAATGCATAAACAAAAGTCACAACATAGCGTTGTTTTATAGCTATTTATTGAGATCTACTCTCCAACTTTATTCTCCAATCCTGCTGCAGAAGGAGTGGTATTAGAGCACACATACTGAAGACTAATACGCTTACAGCACGTGGGTTTTCTTTCCTACTACAGCAGAGATTTCTGGAGCTGCAGGCCACAAAAATGGTGTTCTTCATGTTTCCAGGCAACCTGGAACCTACTTTACTGAATCTGAAAGAGTCTGAGTCTTTGTTACTAAATAGAGTTCTGAAAAAGAGCTGTGGCATATTTTATCACTATTGCATTATGTTGTTGTGATGCCAGGATTTAGGTCATGCACTGTGAGTGAAGTATTCAGCTTCAAAAGATACTAGAAAAATACCATTATAGGAGTCACTCATTCTAGAAATACTTCACTCATACGTGAGGTTAACAGACTTCCCCTCCCCATTTAAATGCTCTCTAGAGGTACAGCTTTTTCTTGTTTATCTAAAACTCTGTTTTGGCTAGAGAACACCTGTGTCTAGATACACAAAGGAACAAAAAAAAGCCAAAACAAAACCAAAAAAAGCCTTTTATATTATTTTCTTATTTGGGGGAACAGTCTCAACACATTCTGTTAATTGTACCTTTTCATTTGCAAACATGGAGCCGAATTTCAAACACACTATTACATAACTGTGAGAGACTGAAAGAGTTCATATCCCAAACATTGTGGTGGGGCAAGTTCTGCATAACGATGAACTCTGCATAACAAGGAATTCTGCCTAGCAAGAAACCCCAGGTGAAAAGAAGCCGATCAGCACCCATCACCAACAGGAGGGGGAGGGTGCGCAGCTCCCGGTTCTGATAACGCTGTTCTGATGTGCTGAGCAGGGCAGCTCACCGTGCATGGCCAAAGATCAAACAATGGTCACGTCTGCAGGCAAGGAGAAGTTACTCCCCAAATGACCCCCAAACCCACCGACCCATTTCCCAAAGGTTCTGCAAGCACAAACCCCGCATGACACCTAATTAGCCTAATGAGTCCAAGTGCCCGCCTGAAGGAGCGGCAAGGAGATGAGAAAAGGACACAAACTGAAGCCCCGCATGCTCTCCCGAACCGGACCCCTCGGCTGGCTGGACCAACACTGGACCCAGGACTGCTGGCATCTTTCTCTTCTCTTTTCCTTTTTCTATCTCTGTCTTGTGCTCTTTCTCCTTTTTCATAATCCCTACACTTCATCCCTTTAGACATAAACCCTTGACCAAGTCTGGGATGAGGAGCGGATCCAGCCGCCCCCAGGCTCCTCTCTGAGAAGGGGTCTAGAAAGCAAGGGGGTCTGCTCTGAACCTCCTGACCCAATGGGAGGGATCTCCTTATTCCCCGAATTGATGCATACGGTTACCGCAAGTTACCTGGTTTACTGAGGTAGTTTCATGCCAATTCCTGTTGTAAGAAACTCCGCCACCTACTGTTATACCTTCCAAGTTCAGTTTGCTTCTGCCATGAATAAAATGTTGAAAGGATCATTTGGTGTCGTTTCATCTTAATTTAGCCCGAGGAAATTCCAAATTCACGACGTCCTCTCCCTGGTCTGTACAGCCCGGGTCGTGACAATAACTGTGCATATTTTTTCTTAGTCCTGGATCAAGTGACATGCACTTTAAATTTGATGGAAAGCAATGGTAAGATTTAGTTGTCTATATGGAAACCTCTCAGTTCAGAGGTGAAATGCAACAACTTTAACATTATACACTGCTATGTCCCAGGTAGAAAATACTATTTTTAAAATGTGTAGTGTGCTGACACCAGCCAAGACCCGTCCAGCTTTTCACTCACTCCCCTCTCCACCAGACAGGAAGAAAATAAAAGGAAGATGAGAAGACTTGTGGATCAACATAATGACAGTTTAATAAGGAAAGCAAAAGCTGTGTGCAAACAAAGCAAAAAAAAAAAAAAGGGGAATTCGTTCACTACTTCCCATCAGCAGCTACATTTCCAGCTGCTTCCTGGAACGCAGGGCCATGTATAACAACTGCTTGGGAAGACAAATGCCATTATCAATAACATCTCCCTTTCCTATTTTTTTCCTGAGCATTTATTCCTGAACACATCATCATATGGTACGGAACATCTGTTTTGTCCATTTGGGTCATCTGTCCTGGCTATGATCCCTCCAACCTCTTGCCTACCCTCAGCCTACTCACTGAGGGTGTGGGCAGGGGGAAAGAAGATGAAGGAGGGGGGAAAGAAAAACTTGACACTCTACAAGTACTGTTCAGCAATAGCCAAAACACTAGTGTGTTATCAACAGTGTTTTAGCCATAAATGCAAAGCATAGCACAATAAGAGCTGCTAAGAAGAAAGTTAACTCCATCCCAGCCAGACCCAGTATGAAATTATATTTTCCAAAAATTATCAAGGCAAGTTGGCATTCACAGAGATATTTTGCTTGGGTTTTTCATTAGTTACCACTAGTGTTAGTGCTACAATTTTAAGAACAATTTTATTTAGAACTATTTAAGAGACAATTTTAAAAATTCAATATTTGAGGCTAAAAGCCCTTCTTAAAATCAAACCTTTAAAGATGTTTACAGCTGAGTAAACAAATATGAGATACATAAAAATATTAATAATTTTTTGGCATAAACACATGCACTGGTGAATATATTGCATTTGGGGTTTACACAGAGCAAGTATGAACATTGTCTCTTATGCGATACTTTATGTAGTTAGGTTAACAATTATAAAATAGCTCATTAAAATTCATAAATGTATTTACAAATGAAGAACAGGTTTTTGATCTTCCAACCATTGCAAATGTCTACGAAAGAAGCTTAAACAACAGACCTACAAGGAAATTCAAAATAGGCAAAGGTTTTAGCAGAAAATACAGACAGTATCTTTCCTGCAGCTGTCAAATCTGTAAAGTAAAATTACAGCAATTTTCAAAATAAATGAAAATCCTTACTTTTTGCTTAGGCTCATGCTAGGAGGGCACTAGAGAGCAAATATAGTGTAATGGTTTTTACACAGCTGGGATGAAGAAAAGCATAGTCAATGTGAGGTTGGCTTGGTTAAAGTATAAGATGAAATATTACTTCTAAGCTATCAGTCTAACCCCAAGTTCATACTCACAAAGAAAACTATCCTTCCAGACTACAGGTGCATGAAGCTAATATTTATATTTCAATATATTTTTTATGAGATTCATCACCAACTATATAGCACTCGTTATCTATGGGTACTATAATCAATCTATGAATACTTCCTGTTGGGAAATTTCACCTAAACAGAAAAAAAACACTTGCTACCTTATAAAAATCAGTCAAAAGACTGACCAAACAGAATTTATAGCACAGGATAGATCTGCTGCAAGAGGTAAAATTATTAATCTCTTTCATAGAGAGGGAGTACTACGTCACTCCTGAGCTCATGGAAAGGGACAGTGGAAGGGCAATACCTTACTCACCAGATAGAAAGATGTACACGCACCAGAGAACAAGGGTTTGCCCTTTCCTTCTAGGGTCTGTTCCCAAACTCTCCTGCTTCACTAGCACTGTTCAGAAAGTCACCAAATTTAAAGTAAAATGGATTTCCAGTACAGTAAGTCCTAGAGATCTGATTTCTCCACTGTAGCTGCCTTTTGGTTGATTGTTTAGAACACATGGACAAAAGGTGCAATGATCCATCAGATGTAAATTCTATGGTGCTACAAAAAATTACAAAAAGTGACATTTCCAATAGCAGAATCCTAACTTCCTTCAGACTTAGTGGCTCACAACAAATGATAGAGCATCAAAAGTAAATCACATTAAATTTGACTAATAGAAAAATGTTACCTTTTAGATTAAGTTCATATTTCAACAAAAAAGTTTAAATTTGAAAACATCTAGGAAAAGCTTATAGATGTAATTTGAGTCATTTCTAGCTCAGTCAAAGAAATAATCCAGGAAAAATGTCAGGATAAGAAAATCCATCAGTACAGACTGGATATGTACATAATCAGAAAAGTAGCTTTCAATTTGAATATGACATATTAAAAGTGAATTTAGACAGACAATACAGGCTCACACATTTTATCACTGGGAAGAGAACACTCCAAAATCAAGCCATGCACTAGCATAATAATATTCCTTTTCTTTGTATTATAGCAAGTTTTGAATTGAGTACATATTAAGGAAAAAAAGACTAATTAAAACTCTGTTTGTAACAGCATTCAGTCTATCTATGATCATAGAAGAAGGGCTAATCATCACAGTATGATTTAACAGTAGATAGTATTGATCAAAAGCATTATTGGCATCACTGACTACGCTGAGGTGCAAATTAAAGTTTTTCTTTATTCCTGTCCCCAGATAGTGAGTGAAGACCCTCTTAAAATATCAGGGAGATTATGTATCTATCAGTTTCCTATTGTCAAAGGTTTTTCTTAAGCATCCTCTCTCCTGTTCTTTGTTACAGCTTCACTTTCTTACCATCAGAAAGAGGTGTTTTCAAGGAAGAATCACAGGACAGAGTGTAAAAGTCACTTTGATCCAACTACCACCTAGGATTAGATTTGCTGTTTTAGAAAGGTTGTTAGTGGTAGTTTTACCTTCACTCTCTTCACAGTTTCTCTTCACATTTTTGTGACTGTCAGTGTTGCTGCATTTCACCCTTTGTTGTTTGGTACTGATCCTCCACTGGAAAATCAATATTGCAGGGAACATTCCTGAATTTTACTCTTACAGTGGGACAACAGCGCAAGCTAAGAATGACAGTATTGAAGAATTATGTATCTCTCTGTCTGATAAACAGGAAGACTAATAAACACTCCTCTAAGAATGAACTTGGCATAGCTTCAGAAATGAATGAAGTATGCCTTTCCAAAATGTCTAAAGAATAATTTTCCACATATGGCCTGTATTAATTTAATGTCTTGTATTCAGGTAACAGCTGCTATAATAAACTTCTTTAAAAAAAACCTCTGCACCTATGGTTATCTGTTGTGATAACATACCAAAATGTGGGTGAAAAATATGGCAATTAGCCTTAAAATCATGATGCAAGACAAGTCCATATGAAACAAAATTTTCTCTGTTGGATGTAACAAGGAGTTTTTAAATGAATGAGTGGAATTTATGTGAATGTATCAGCTTCTACAATACCCAAATGCTGTATGACTCATTGGGAAGTTGTCACACTAAAAATTCTGCTGTCTGCCTTTTCTAGGAAATGGCAGGAAGCATATCACTTTGTTTTGTGAGGATTCATAATGCTTCTAGTTTCTTTATTGCAAAATATTTCCATGCTCCAGGTGTAATTTGTAGGAAAGATTCTGGAAAATGAACTTTTTTGAGTATCAGTACAAGTATTTGAAAGCCATTTTACAATGGAAGTCTTTTCATGGATGACTTGAAAAAGGCGGTATTTAGTTTCTCACAAGTATTTTTTTCTTTTGCACAATATGATGATACAACAAAGTATTTGTGAACCACTTGTGAACAGCATATTTTCAGATTTTAAGAGAATTAAGTTAATATCAGGTGATTTAAGTAATGAATTGGACAGCAGCAGGAGTAAATGATGAATAAAGAAAACTTTAGGCAGCCATTGAATGAAGTCATGAGTTAGCAGACATACTTCAAAATTAGTTTGTACGAGTCATTTTTAAAGTGGTTATCTGTAAGAGTTACATCATTTATTTAATTATTTATTTATTAGATTGCAAAGATAGATACACATTTATTAAATAAATGGTTACATCTAAAATAACTTACCCTTATCTCCCATACAAAATGTAGAGACATAATAGCATTCCTGAGAACAGTTCTCCAGCTAATCTTGATTCATTGTGCCACTTTATGCATGGGTAGTAGAACTGGGACCATTTTATCTTTTCCTAAATGTCTTTTGAAGTTTATGGTCATTGAAAAATCCATGCAAATAAATTGGTGAAGTAAATGATATATGCAGGTCTCATACAGAGTATCAAAGCATTATGGTGGCTTAAATCCCTCTAGAAGCAGCAAGAGACAGGGTGAAAGAGTTTGCTAACAAATGTCTGAGGTATTTTTTTCCCATTCAGATGAATGAGTTCTTAAAAACAGAAAAGAATCTTATAAGATCAATTTATAGTAGCTCTAATACTTTATGTTAAGGGATGTTAGGAGCAAGGCTGCCTCCAGCAGTGCCAGTCCAGGACTTGCTCCTGCCAGCCACTGAAGCCGAGCCCGGTTGGCCCAGGGACGCGGGGTCTCTGCCCAGGCTGAGGGATGCAGCTGCTGCTTTCCTGTTTGCAGGTTCGACCAGTAGTGAAGCTCAGCACATATCCCAGAGACAGACAGACAGACACAGGCAGGACACTGACACGACTGGTCACAAGGCTGCCACAGACAAGGTGCTGCCTTCAGGAGCACTTGCATACAGGACTCGCATAAAACACAAGCACAGACAGCCAAGTCCCCTCCTCCTCCTGGGCTTGCAGAGACAGGAGGTCACTAGTGCAGGCGCACATACAACACTCTTCAGGTTCACAAGCACATGCATTTGTGGATCCCCTCAGCATGGGCAGGGCCTGCCCCTCTGTGTGTCTGGCACCCCCGCCCGAATCCTGGCCCCCTTAACTCACCTCATGCGTCCCCTACTCGCCCACCGGTCCAGCTCGGTGCTCGCTGCGCACATGCAGCACTCGCACACTTGTCCCACAGGCACCCCAAGTGTGTTACCCTTCTGTGTGTTACCCCCTTTGCTCCCTGATTTGCTTCCCCTGCATGTTCCCTCATCACAGTCCCACTGACCCCTCCCGAACATCCTGGTCCCTCAGGTTTGCATCCTTACCATTTGCAAAGTCCTGGTTTGCCTGCAGTTTCGTGATAGCCCATTAATTAGTGCAACCAACTAGGTGTGTTTCTTGCCTTTGCCTCCATATTGGCTGTCAGGTTTGTGTCTCTGTATATTTTGCCTATGGCTTCCCCCTTTTCCTTAGTATCCCAATTGTCCTCAATCAGATAATCTTACTGAAATAAGTATTTCTATGTTCCACCTACTAGTGTAGCTAGCTAGCTAGTGTTTCTGACCATGTTTGATTCGCATTATTGCCTGGTCAGGTTTATGTTTCTGTGCGATCTTGTATATGGCTTTCCCCTTTTTTTATTATCTCCTTTTGCACTGTAAAGGCCCCTGACCAGACACCCGTAAAGGAGCAGCTGATGTCACCTTCCACATACCCTTCTTACACTTTAATACTGCTACAGTGTTTGACTTATCTCCTGTTAGACAGCATATTTTGGCCTAATGCTGTTTCTGCATGTATAGTTCAAACGTAACAAATTAATATTTTTTTTTACAATTATTTTCTCACCTTCAGATAATTTTTGGAGTATGAATAATGACAGCATAATTAAAATTTGATTACTTTTTTTTAAGTAACCATTTATTTCTTTCTTTTTAGTAAATGCATTACTTCATACATTACTGCCATCCTTCCTTCTGCAATTTGAATGAATTTTATTCACTAGAAATTTGTTCCAGTTTCAGCCTTGGATAGAAATGGGTCAAAGGGCTTGACATGCCACTTAACTAAAAACCTCTTCCAGTTTAGCTGTGGACTATACAGTACTCAATTTTTACTTCTCTCTGAGAAATGAATTTTAAAAATGCTTCCATGCCAAATCAATGATAGTTACCACAATTATTGGTTACACTTTGTATTCTGTGCCATCCTAAATTAGATACAGTAGATAAAAATATTAACACTAAAGTTAAATACAAGATTCATTCTTCTACTTGCATTTCTAATTTAATATACGAGTTGCCTTCACTGGCTTGTCGTTACATTTGGGCATAATGCTTCACTGGTCAGCCACTGTATTTTACCTGTGAAGGTCTCTGCAGGATGTGGCATTAGATTCCCAAGCTGAAAAGCTTCAGACTTTAAGAAAAGGAGGCAGGAATTTCATAAATTAAGATGTCACATATTTTTATTTTACATTGTTACAGTGACATTGTATGTTTTCTGGAGGGAAAAAAAACAACCACCCCACAACCAAACAAAATTCTAACATTTTCCTCTTTCTATTTGATTAATCTTTCTGGGTGAATTTTATCTTATTATTTTCTCATTAAAACTAAAGGAATGAATTGAAATGTTCTCAATTAAGTATTTAGTAAGGATATCAACAACTCACAGTGAAGTTGGGGTGGGAAAGAGGAACCTTTTTCTCTTTTTGGAACTCAGCAATTCTTCAAGTAATACAAATATTAGTCCAAGAAATGGTTTTCCATAGAAATAAAAATAAATGTAGCCTGAAGTATTAAGAAGACTTCCTACCCTTAGGAATTTGGGAAAGTAACTCAGAAAAAAACAAGTCTCTTGTCAAGATGCTTAAACTCACAGGGCAGAATCCCTCCTTCTGCTATAATACTGAATCAGCTGAAAAACTGGAAATGTTTAAAATTACCATTCTAGACTAAGGTGTCTGCTCCCATTCCTGTATGAACACAAAGAATAGTCATATGTGTATACTTCTACAGAAAATATGCACTAAGAACCCAAAAAGTATGTGTCCCAGTAAAAAAAAAAATGCTCTCTGCTTCCATCTCCTGGTGGAGAGACACAGAAGTTTCATTTGCATAAAATTTTTATTCATAATTCCTTCAGTGGCACATGGGAGTGATCATCACTATACACAAACTCATAATTAGTTGAGAATTGGAATTGCATGGAGAGAGGTGACAAGGGATTTCTTTCATGTAGCTAAAAGAACATCTGTGAGGTAAGGACTCACAGATGTTCAAGCGTCCTACAAGTTATTAGTTGTCAGGACCTGCAGACTGTGTGCTATTGAGAGGTGAAATATAGGTTCTCCTTAAATGAATCTACAGAGGGCAGAAGAAGAGCTAAGTGAAATCCAGTGATTATTTTCCTAACAGAAAAATAAAGATGCATTTCACAGGTTCAGGTGTTGCTCATTCATTAACAGCAGAGGAAGCATGGAGCTTAGGTGATCAGGAAAGGTGATGTTCCTTTGGTTGCGTTTTTTTACAATCTAACAGAAATTCCATCCTGCATCAAAAAAACTTGTCATAGTGAGGTTTTCTGTAGAATACTTCATTTTAAATGAGAAAATTAGTAATTCAGAATTTCAGAAAATTTTAATAGAAGCTCCTCTTGCTATGAGTTTTAATATAGTATTAGCTTGAACTTAAGTAGCTGTCAGCATTTTATGGAAGAATCACAGACTGTGAATCTGTATTATGAAATCACTTCACTTTATTCCAGTGCTCTGGTCTCTTGATCATACCTGCAAGGATGTGAGTGTGCTCCTGGGCTCTGTTCAGGGAGGAATCAAGCTGTTTACTTGGCAGGGCAGCAGACCAGCCATACACACCCATATCTACGCCCAACAGACAGGATGGATAATTTGTTTCTCCTGCTTGAAATAGTCTTCAAATAGCAGACTTACTTTTCTCCACTCAATGCTGTCCTTCACATCAGCAAATTGCATGCTTTCACGCTACTTCTCACAATATACACGTCCCAGTTTCAGCACAGCATTGTAAGAAAACAATCTGGAGCGTTGCAAAAGCCTTCTCATAATTCATTTTTCTGTCTCAGGTACCAGCACACAAAAGCTGTAAGAGATCGCCTACCTGTAGGGACGTTGTGTTGTCTCAAAGTTTTGTTGTCGGGAGGATTCCCAACAGTATTACAAGGAGGTCACTTGCCATATCTGCCATATGGTCAACACGCTGCAGATGGTTACTGTTACTCTCAAAATCGTGTTATGAGCACAGGGGAGCACATGCCGTTCGCAGAGCCAAGAATTTATTGTTAGTAAAATTAATGTTTTAATGGTGTAATCAAAATACAGCAAACAGTTCTTATTAGTCCAGTTACAATACTACTAACACTCATAGTCCAAATTATCTAATCAGTACAGAAAATTCTCCTTGATAATGCAGTTAAAACTGTTATTGTCTAAAAATATTCAGCTAGTATCTACCTTTTCTTGGGTACTGTGCTCACCCTCCCAATATTCCTCTAGTCCTAGGTTCATGGTGCCTACCTAGTCTTCTTCAAAAAGTCTTCTTCAAAAAGAGTGTGGGGAGTTACGACAAATAACTTCTTCCCTTAGGAAGAGTATGATGTTCACAGTGGAAAGCATCTTCCACCTCAGAATTGAATCTGCTTTAAGTTGGTTTTGAATATTTTCTAACACAATCTGCTCTGTTGCTCTTTCTTCATTGGTTACCAACTCCACAATGTATTTGTACTTCTTTTCTCTTTTTTAGCCCTAACAGCAGATTCACCTGACTCACATGGTTACACTTGTTTAATGACCAGTAATTAATCACTATGATAAGTTTTCACAATTTCTAGCATCATTCTTTATCTGTAGTCTTCTACATCACGTTTTTATTCTAGGGTCATAAACAGGCTATTCCACACAGAAGACATACTTTTTATTACTACTTATTAATTACTACTTATTAATTAACATCAGATCTTACATCACACAACTGCACAAAGCTAAACTCATGCTAAAACAGATTTAAAGCAATAGTCACCTGACTTCTAGGCAATTGCTATCACAGCTAAAACAAGCTAAGGCCAAAACAAGCCCAAAGAAGTCCTGAGTCTATGCCATGCCCTTTTACTAATAATGGCAAAATCATATTTACTTGGCAACATTACAAGCAAATGGCCAGGTGACATTTAAAAAATTAACGGTACCGTTTGGACGTCCTGGAAATTCAACATCTCTGCATTAATAGGTACTAAACAGTGACTACTAACTAAAAATTAAGGGAGGAATTCCCTACATGGAATTTGCCTGTTTTGTCATTAAGTTGTACAAGAAACAAACATGGTGTAAGCTAGAAAGGCCAAATGCAAAATGATTTAAAATGAATTCAAGTGTGTGCTGATATGCAGTACAGATTTGATCTGTCAATGTGCAGAAGCTATAAATGAGCCCTCATCTGTGATACAGAAAACTGAGCCCAGTCCCTGGGACGTGCAACAATGACAGCACAGGCATTGTCAATGAGTACTCAAAACCAGAGCTGGACTGAACCTCATGGGTGCCTGGACAGGATGCCACTTTGATATCCTTTCTCTAATTATTCACTGAAACTGGAACCTCATGTAACATATTCCACAAGGCCTCATGAACAGCTAAGGAGAATCACAATGTTAAAATGACATTAAAATTAGTCTAATACAGTTTAACGTTTCTAGGCAGAAAGGATGATCTACATTTGAAAGACAATAGAATTCAGGACTTGTTAATCTTTAGAATCTTCCCAGTCAACTGCAAAGCAAACTAATGACAAGAAGGAGGCATTCTCCTTACCACTTCATCATTAGGCTTTACTTTATAGCCATCCATTTACTAGAATTCTTTTTGGAGTTCAAAAAATCCCCACAGAAATACAAGTTTAAAAAATCTAGAAAATCATAGAAACAGACCAGCAGTGTTTAAATTTGAAAGCAGAATACATGCAAAGAACAGTGAAGTAGAAACAGAAGTGTAGAAGAACCTTGGTAGACAAAAAAAAAAAAGCTTAGAAAAACCTAAAACCCACAACAGGCAATATGAAACTTATTGAACAGATAGCAGTAGCTTATATCTATTGAAATGAGTGAATACTGAGGTGTTCTTTTTTTTCTTTTCAGAACTGAGGTAGTGTGTTATTAGATATCTTAATAAAAAAATCCCTCTGATAGGAAGTCACCACCTTTTCACTTCCCTTTTGATACGGTTACAACATTTTGGCAACAATGGAGAAAGTCACATCCAAGCATCTGTAGATGTTCCACATGGATTTCAGCCAATGGTGGAAGTTACTTCCAGGCACGGTCCCTGCAGTTCTTTCACTCCACAGGGATGAAAGTGTCCTGACAGCAGCAGGCATCTCCCACCATGCTGTGCATGAAGAGAGCAATCACAGAAGGTGCCCTAAATATTCATAGTGTCTCAGGCAACACTTGGGGCATGAAGTACTTCATATTACTCCATAGTAATGAAGTAATAATGCCTTCTGAAAGACACTTTTAGAAAACTAATGTGAAGTTCATGTGATACCCAGAAATGTAAAGAGAGAGATACACTAATGAATTAAGATAATCTAGGAATTTTGGTGTATAATGCATGTTTGCCTGGCTTCAGAAAAGCCCACTCTGTGGGCCAGTGCTTTGGCCTCATTGCTACTACAGAGAATACCTTCACGGCACTCAAAGAGGCCATCTGTTGAGTTGGATAGTCTGCAAAAAATGTGTTTTAGGCATAAAAGCTTCCCTTCCAAGGTATTCTTACAGTAACAGAACTGTGATGCAACCCACAGAAACTTACTTTCCCTCTACTTTCAGCTTTGAAAAGTGAGACTTTCCATATGTTTTAAATCAACTATATCAGATTCACCGATACTCAGGAGGATGACAGTGCCGTACACATACCTGGCTGATGTTTCAAAATAGTTCTTCTTTTTAAATAAAACAGGAAATCTTTTTAAGCTTATATATTTATTTTTTATTTTTGTAAATGAAGAGCAAAACTTAGATGTCATTATGCTAATTCCAGGAGTTAAAATTTACTAAACATTTGCCCACATTGCAGCATGGTCTTGGTTAAAGAAAGATTACACCAAGGGTCACTTCTGTGCTGTAGACTTCAGTGTGTTGCCAGAACATTTGAGACAAGTGTAAATGAACAAACTCGTGTAGGGAAAGCATTCTAGTCAGTCTAACCATGCAGCCAGAGAGCTCCATGTGGCTTAATTTACCCAGGAAACCGGTCCTGCTGCAATGGTTAACATGCTTCCAGTACTCAAGTTAATTCATAAAAATCTTGCTCAGCATTTGTAAACTACATTACAATCTGCAAAATGCATATAACTTGAGAAGAAGTGGCCACTATAGATGCTAATAGGTTTTTATTTTTCAGGGGATTTTTAGTTGCCTTAGCTACTTGTTAGAGAATTTTTTTTCAGATTTAATGGATAAAGTGATGAGAGCAGCATGGGTTTCTTTGCAGACATGAGTAGAAAGGATTCACTAGCAGGCGTATATCATAAACCATCAGTTGGTAGGGAGAAATCTTTTTGCTCTTCTTATCCACTGCTTCCTACTTCTCTTTTGTTGTCAGACTAATTGTCATGACACATGGTGCACAAAGAAGGTTTTGTTCATGTGATACTACCCATGTAAGGAAATATTTTTTTTCTAGGTCACCCTGTAGATTTTTTGTCACCTACAGAGATCAGTAGAGAAGCTACTGTTTAGCAGCCATTGTAAGTGAACTATTGTAAATCACAAAAAAGAGCTCAACTCTTTAATTTTTTAGGCAAAAGTCATTGACTCTTCTTAATCATCTCTTCTTCAAATGTATTTGGATAATGATAATCTGTATGACAATAAAAGAATGAAAATATCTTGCTTTAGTTCAGCCCCTTATTATCTGGTTTAATACACTTAAAGAGAGTTAAAAATGTAGCCTCTAAATGACAGCTAGTTATACAAAGATTTTCAGAAACAAGATAATACAGCACCTTAAATATACTTTACAAGTGTTTTTTTCCTCCCCTAGATTTAACATTCAGTCTCTTACAACAGGATTACAGTTATAATCACTGAAACATTTCATTCCTTCTTAATTTTGTGTTTACATGCATTGTTAGCCCAACTTTAAAATTCACAGCATGGATCTCCGTCATATGAATAAAAAACATATTCACAGAAAATTTATTGCCTGCTCTCTATGATTTCACTTATTTTTGTTATCATTTTTACATCTACAATTGTATATTAAGCCACCATGACATGGGAATTAAAAATGAATCACTGCAAAGTGCTGCAACTGTTCATTTTAAATGGAATTAAATGAACCTCTATGATTAAGCATTCCTTCTCTGCCATGCTATGTGAACTTAAAATAAATATATAATAACATATTCTAATTCTGAACTTTAAAGTTGTGCCAAAGTGATTGATACAAAGCCGAAAAGATATCAGTTGTTGCTGGTAACGTAAAAATATTAGAACACTTCAAAAAAAGGGTATTTGGTGTCAGAATAAGATTTTTATGATTAATTGGCTTTTCAGAAAAAAATAATTAAGGTTTATAAATGCCATAGAACTTGTTGTGATTTGCAATTTTTTGTCTACAGAAAAAGCTATTCATAATAGTAGATGTACAGATTTTTTTTGTCCCAAGTATTGCTGATCTTTTAATATGTAACATACAGGATATTACAAGAAAAAAATCCCTTTAATATAATGAATGCATAAAAGCTCATGTTGCTGGTGATTATATGCTAATAAGAATAAAATGCATAGCCCAGTAAGTGTAATTTTTGCCATTCCTAGTAAAAAGCTGTGGGAAGGATCCACTGGACCCAGGTAGTTGCTGCCCAACAAACAAGAGCCCCCAGTGGGGCTGAGCCGGGGAAGGCTGTGAGGATGTGCTCACACTCAGCTGGGAGCAGCCAGAAAGTAACAGCCCATGGTGAGGAAACATACAAAAATGAACCCAAGCAGATCCGAATCTTGGGGAGTAAGGGACCCCCACCATGAACATCATATTTGTCTCAGGAAAGACCTCAAGATGCTGTTGACTCACCATAGCCCTCCTTCTTGAGGAAGATTCCAGTGCCACCTTCAGGACACCAAAAGACGTTGGAAGGGTGAGATCCAGGAAGGGCTTTTTGGTATAACAATTTGTACTACATTTTTATTGAGGCTTTTCTGATTTGGACTGTTAGGTTCTGAATGCATAATTGACAGAAATATTAAATTCTTAGCGCTCTCTCTCTATATGATGTGTTTTGTTGAGCTCATAAAAAAAGATTTTGAGAGTTACAATGTGTAGGATAGCCACAATCTTTCAAATTTGAACTCACTGGTGGAGTTAAACTAATTTTTAATGTTTGGATACACCAAACCAGAATGAATTAGGCAATATGTATCCAATGAATGTCTAGTTTCCCTTGGTCATGAAATCTACTCACCAAGTCATTTTTAGATGGTACTGCCTGTGTTGGGAACTGCATGAGTGGGGCTGTCCCACACCTGCCAAGTGGGTGAGCAGAGACGGGGGTGGCAGCAGAAGGACCCATCCCCAGTCCAGCCATAACTGAGCAGCAGCAGTGCACTTCTGGCCTGAGCTTAGTCCAGAAAGGTGAAAGGAGAGTTTTGGACCAGTGGAAGACAGGCTGGAAGCAGGCAGCAACAGAAAAGGCTTGGTGAGCCCCAGGGCCAAGCCAAAATGGGGCTCCTGGCTGAGGTGGGTCAAGACAGTTATAGCCCGGGGGTGCTCGCTGACAGGCTGTTAACCTAATCCCAACGTTAAGCAAATTAAATAATTAAATGAAAAAATCCATGCTATTTCATTCAGGCGTATACAGTGTTACACTTTGACACTTAATAACGCCTCTATCTGATTGGGTTGATTTGAGGAATAAAAAGTTTCTTTGCTCGATGTGTGGTAGCATCTGCCACATGTTTCTAGGAAGCAAACACAAAAATTCCTGTTTCAGTACATGTTGGTCATTACAGTGAATTCATTTGTTTCTGGTTCTCACAATTATTTATTTTCAGAAAAATAGGCTTTGAATCCTTAGGTTATTTTAATACCATTGTATGGTTGAGTATAACTGATGAAGGCAGTGGAGCTACCACTATAACAGGTAATTACTCCATGAACATTTCGTTCTTCCTCATAAACATTGTTATATCTTTGTTATCAGGTTTAGGCATCTTCGAGCATGAGCTTCAGAATTTGACTTTTGATTTATATTTTTGCTTAAAATATTCAGTTAGTCTTATTTTCTTAAATTAGCTTCCCTGTTGCTAAAACTAAACACAGATATACACTCCTTTTGAATGTCTGTGCTCTTCAGAGTATATTAAAACAGTTCAGTTTATGCATGTCATATATATTTTTTCTATCTTGATAAAGTTGGCAAGTGAGAAAAAATATTAATCTAATAAAAACATGTATGTGTGGGAGTTCACTCACCTAAAACCTCTCACCCACATATGTCCTGTAACAAAGATCCACTCCATCAGTTGTCTAGAACATTTTAAGCCTGGTCATCTACATTTGCTATTGAGCTCCTCAACATGAAAGACTTGTGAGTTATTTTTGAGTGCTAAGAAGTGTCTTTCCAGAAAGATATGTGCCCAGTGCTTGTAGAGCCCTGTGGCAATCCAAACTCAAATTTCCCAGTTCCCCAGAAAAGCTTAATATGCCATGGTTCAGGACTAAGAGCTTTACTGGTGCTGCTGAAACTCAATTTTGCATAATAATCTAGAGGATATAGTGCTCACCTAAGACATGGGCAACATGGATTCTAGGCACTGTTTCTGCAGATGAAATGTTCACTGTCTCAGTCACAGCACTGAGAATCCCGAGTAGAACAACAGGGGCAAGTATTTTCTAGTGGTTTGCTGTGCCCTTAATGGAGAAGAAAAAATATCTAACTTAGAAAAGAGAATTTCCCTCTGCAGATATTGGAGGTGTCTACTGACTATATGAAACATTTAGTCATTTTAGGGGAATAAGCTTATCCTCCAGGGCTAGACACCTAAAATTTAGTGGGAAAAGTGCAGAGATTAAAGTTTGAGTATAATAGACTGGGTTCTTTCACTTGTTATCTGCCAAAATATTGTCAAACTCAACATATTCCTATATGATATTTCAGTTTTCACAGACCAACACTTTCTCATAGCTTATTCTAGGAGAAAATTGCTAGCCATGTTTAAAAAACAAAGTGTAAATTAATACTAATAACATGATAGTATTAATAAAATAAAGCAAGAAGGCCCACTGAAGAAGCAAGTTCTGCAGTAACACAAGCAGAGAAAAAATTCAGCTTACTTATTTTTATGAAAATACAAGAAAAAATAAAATAATGATGGTCTGGGAGCCAAACAGTGATCATGCCTTTAGTATGTACCATATAAAACACAAATACAAAACATTAAGGGTTAAGTATGAGTCATCTGAGCAATTTTATTATAAAAGGAACCACTGCTTTTGCAACCCAAGGGGATGAAAATTTGCTTTTTTTCCCTTATCTTAGATCTTCTGGGAGCCTTGCCAATATCAAAAGGTCTCTATGGATAAAACACATCATACTACAATGCTTAAAGTGTATTTCCATTCTAAAATACAATTCTCTGCAAATTATATTGTGTTAATACCATGTTTATACTACTCTTGGTGGAATTCCTACTAGCCAAGGCAACATTTGCTCAGATTCAGTTGAAAGACAATTCTTCCAGTTAATAGCCTTGCAAAGTCACCCTGGAATTCAAGAGTTAATGTATCTGTGTTCATGTCTAATATAAAAAGTGAAAATGAGGCCAGAATTTGTTGCTGAAATTAAAACTTAATGAACAATTCTGTCGATGATGTACAAGCCACAATAGAATTTAACTTACTCTTTCAGATTTCCATCAAGTCTTGAAAGACAATATGATGTAGGGTTTTTTTCTCCCCACAAAAAAATAAGCAGCTATGACTGCAAAATGCATATATGAAGCATATCCTTTCAGTGAGAAACCAACCTATACAAGTAATTGCTTTGTTAAACAACACTTCACATATTAACACTGCCTGGCTGCCTCTACCTATCATTCCCAAATATTAAAATGAATTCCTTTAAATGGTACTCAAAAAAAAATGAAATGCAGTCTTAAATGGGGTGTCTGCCTTAAAGCAATTAATTAAATAAAGTTACTGGCTTCTTGAGTAATGTAAACCTATAACTCTAGTATTTGGACAACTGATTAATTGACATGATTTTGTTTTTACCTTGCCATTTCAATTACGTGGTTAACACTGTACCATAATTTAACAAAAATTGTTCAAAAGCAATGAAGGAAGAAAATGTATCACTTTTATTTGCATAATGTTATCAGTGGGTAACTTAACAGATACTGCCAAAATCCGACTCTGACAGAAGAAAGTAGGTTCATCACAATTGTGTACATTATTTCATCACACAAATGGCCTTTACTTGTTTGACAGTTTGAGAAAGGAAGTGAATAAATTAAAATGAAAATCAATTTCTAGTTCCTTGATCACAATTTGATGGTCATTTATACTTAAATGTGTTGTAAGCAATTTATTTTAAAGAGTATGAAGAACTTGAATCATTGCCATTTTCTGGAAGTGAGGTTTTTACACTAATTTCATTTATACCAATGAAGTTACAATCATGTCTTGAAAGATGGATATAAATTATAACAATTTCCCAAGATTCAGAGGTCTGAATCTCACTTCAATCTTTTGAATACATTATGAGAACTACACTTCAGCCGTGACTGTTGAATTCACTTCACAAATGAGTTCATTTGTGACCATACATATTTGAGAAAAAGAAATCTTCCAGCCAATGTTCAAAAAAGTGAAAACTAAAGCCTTCAAAGTCTGCATTTTAGTAACCAGCTAAATATGCAAAATGCCAACTACCTTTTCTTTCAATGGCAGCTGTTAGAAGCAATTCGGGAAGATGCATGCTCAGAGCGATTCAATGAACCATGAAAAAAATTACTCCTGGCTTTAATAGGCACTAGGTTCAGGTTCTCACAAAGCATTTCACAGATTTATTTTGAACATGCATAATAAAATGAAGAACAGAACAGAGAATACAATAATAATCCTTTACCGATTTAACTCCTGTGCTTTTCATGAGGGTTAACATTCTCTTTTCTTTTCTTTTTCAACAGTGTAAATATTTATTATTAAGTTTTCTAACTATGTGATGATTGATTAAATGATAACTGATAAATTATATGTACAACTAATTTCTATTATGCCTGTCACTAATTGTCTTAGAATAATATCTGTAATCGTATCGTATCACAATAGATAATGGATGATTCACTTTTTGTTGCTAGTATAAAAATATCAAAATTCTTTTTAATTTTGTTCTCTGAAGATGTGCCCAAGATCTCTAAGTGAAATATCCTATTTTGAAACTCAACCTATTATACATGATGTCTGATGGCATCATTAGGCCTAAAGTTTCTCTGCTACTCTGACTTCTCCGAGCATTAGGACATGTTTCTCTGCTACTCTGATTGTTAGCACTGAGCAGACATAGTGATGCTGAAGCTGGGTAAACAGTGCATATTTAGTGGTAGCAGAGAAGGACAAGAAGTAGCTATACATTTTTCCTGCTTTATTCCTACTTTACAAACCCATTAGCTAGTTTTTGGTTACTAATAATACAAGGACATTTGGACAATGCCCTTAATAACTTACTTTAACTTTTGGTCAGCCCTGAATTGCTCAGGCAGTTGGACTAGATTATTGTAGGTCCCTCCCAGATGAAATACTCTATTCTATTCTATTCTATTCTATTCTATTCTTCTATTCTATTCCATTCCATTCTAAACAATTTCACCTATGTGGAAATCTCTTAATCTGCAGTGGTTTTCCCTTCACATACATCTCTGATAAGACCAGGAGGGAAACTTGTACATGATGCAGTTTGGGGAAATACCACTGTGCTTGAAGGAACACAGCTGATACCTCATAGCCTATTCATTTTTTAAAGATTTTGTGCTAGCATAGCAATCCATGACTAAGGCGTAAGTCTCCATATGTCAAGCAATTGACATTTTTCCTCAAGATACCTCATCTATTTATAATGGAAATGCATGTTTATTCAGAGATCTTAGGCAGGCTTGTGAGTTGACAGAGCCTCCATGTTCATCTTGGGTTTATAACAGAGGAAGACCATTGCTGGGTAACATCAGGTAGACAGCTTGACTATATATATACACATTCTTTACATAGTTTACATTAACCATATATTAATACTTGTGCCTCATTGTTCACATGTGCTTCTTTCCTATTTCAAAATTGTATGGTTTTTAGTCAAATGCTTACTAAGATATGAGGTCAAATCCTCTAATTTCCTCATTGTAGAGACTCTTACTACTCTTGAACACAAGTTTTTTTGAAAATGGCACCACAAAATAGTTATAGATATTCCATCAAATGTGATATTAAAATATAATTAAATTTCAGCCTTTCCCCACTACCATTTTAAATTTTTATTTAGTCTTAATAATATAGTTAACATTCAGCTGCAATTCTGTTCAATATTTCTAAATGTTTATAAAACTAAAATTTACAGCTATTAAAAAATTCTGCAGGCTTTATACCAAAATATTAAAATTTTGTAAAATCATCTCTCAAAAAGGAGGGCACAGTATTATCAAAATCTAGAAGCCCAAATTTTAATAGTGATTAAAATTGAAATGAAAAATTGAAATGAAAAATTAAAATTACTAGTGTAAAATTCTTCCTGCAGTAACTGATCTTATGCATGCTTTTAGTCATCTTCTAGGCAAAGTTAAGTGAGCATATTTAAACTGTCTTCAAAAAGAAGGGGCTTCCACGTGCTTCTGTTTAGCAGTAGACTTACAAAGCACTCTGTATATTTCAGTGTATTTAACTATTAATTTTGTTAGCTCTCCAGCTTTGGAAATGTCTAGTACTTTTAAGTAGGTCAGTTCCTTCTTATTCCAGAGATATAATGGAAGGCCAAGAGACATGCTTATGAAAGCATTTGCTACACACTTAATTTTTCTTGTTAAAGCTGGAATGCCAGAGCATTTGTCTATTTGTTAATGAACACCTCAAAATACACAAACAATAAATCTGATATCAGTACTTGACAACAGCAATTAAGATATAGCCATTATATTTGCATAGTCTCTTAAGAAAAAAAGATTCAAGTATGGCTCTAAGGCACCAAATCTGCATAATACATGTACCACACACACCAGCAGTAATTGGATATATTGCTATAAAGAGTATGTTAAACCCCTTGTATATTCCTTGTAAACTTTGATTGATTGTCTCTGTTTAACTCATGCCCTTGTGTATCTCTTTTGAGAACTATACTAGACCTACATAGAATTAAATACTCCTGGCTCACAATGGACTCCTAATACATTACAATATCTTTAGAAGACAGACCTGATTTTTAATGAGCATATATTATTCTTGAAGTACTACTTTTTGAAATCAAAGCTTAGATGATTAGAAAATCTGATTAGCAACCAGAAAGAAATTGGCTACAAAAGACAGCGTGAAACCACCAATTTTTCTTTCAGGCTTCTTAGTGTGTATTTGTTTATAAAAAATTCTCGCACTAAAATGATTTAGAATATTGTTATCCAAACAGTACAGGTTTGCTAATGGAAACATTTAAGAGATATCTTAAACATATTTAAATATAGATATTTTAATACATGGTTTTGAATAAAAAGGTAATGTTATAAAACCCCATTTCTCTTAGAATTTTCAACATGAAATTTGGTATCCATGCACACAGAAAACAATGTATTTTTATATTGTTTTGGTTTAAAATCCTATTTCAGGACTTGCATACAATGGGTACATATGTGGTTGTCTTACAGGGAGGAGCCTGAGCATACAGACCTGAACCGTTGCTCTGACAACCTATATCACCCTCCTTCCAGGAAATATTACATATCCCTGGTATAATGGGGTTTTTTTTTCATCGGATTAGCATAAGTGAAAAATCACTGTTCACCACTGATTCCAGTTACTCATTCTCCTTCATTAGAATAAACTGTGGCATAGGATTTCTATGCATGAACTTCTGTCGCAGTTTAACCCCAGCCAGCAACCAAGCACCACGCAGCTGCTCACTCACTCCGCCTCCCGCCCCCAGTGGGATGGGGGAGAAAATCAGGAAAAGAAGTAAAACTCATGGGTTGAGATAAGAATGGTTTAATAGAACAGAAAAGAAGAAACTAATAATGATAATGATAACACTAATAAAATGACAGCAGTAATAACAAAAGGATTGGAATATACAAATGATGCACAGTGCAATTGCTCACAATGCACCTATCAACGCCCAGGTAATCCCTGAGCGGCGATCCCCCTGCCCCCGCTCCCCCCAGATTATATACTGGGCATGACATCACACGGTATGGAATACCCTGTTGGCCAGTTTGGGTCAGCTGTCCTGGCTGTGTCCCCTCCCAACTTCTTGTGCCCCTCCAGCCTTCTTGCTGGCTGGGCATGAGAAGCTGAAAAATCCTTGACTTTAGTCTAAATATGCTGAGCAACAACTGAAAACATCAGTGTGTTATCAACATTCTTCTCATACTGAACTCAAAACATAGCACTGTACCAGGAAAGCAATTAACTCTATCCCAGCTGAAACCAGGACAAACAGCAACTATGTTCTGCAAGCAGTAAATAAGCTACAGAAAGATTTGGAGAAATTAAATATTAGCAAAACAAGACTTGGCTCACTATCCTTACACAATTATTAAGTATCATTTCTTTTGTTGTTGAACTTTCTTTTGTGTCAGTGTTCCAGCTGTCTGTATTAGGTGTTTTATATACAACCCATTAAGTAAATGGTAGTTTAACCTTGAGAGTAAAGATTAAATGTCTTTCAGGCAAATACGTTAAACTTCTCTCATTTGTATATGTCAGACCTAAACAAAAGTGCCAGAACCTTGTATTGGTGAACAATCCTTCATGATGATTGTATTCATGTTTTTCCTAATTGTTAATGTACAAGTTATACCTTGCTTTGGTAAAGAGATTTTAAGCATGAAAGTCTATATTTTGCCAGTAGTCTGCTGTGTGCTTTTCTTCCTTGTACTGAGGAAGCAACCCCCAAAACTGCAATTTGAAAAACTTACTGCCTTTACTTTGGTGTAAAAAGAAAGTTAACTCATTCAAAGAGCATATAGCGAGATAACTCCCCCACACACACACATTGAGGGAAATTAAGGGATGCCTTAAGATTCCCCCCCCCCCCCAAAAAAAAAAAACCCTGGTGCTCAGTGTCACATTTTTCAGATATTCTGAGAAAGGCGGTTGTACTGGGTCTGGTTGGGATGGAGTTAACGTTCTTCATAGCAATCCATATGGTGCTATGTTTTGGATTTGTGACCAAAACAGTATTGATAACACACCAGTGTTTTAGCTATTGCTGAACAGTGCTTGTACGGCATCAGGGTTTTCTCTGTTTCTTACTCTGCCTCCACCAGCGAGTAGGCTGGGGGTGCACAAGAAGCTGGGAGGAGACACAGCCAGGACAGCTGACCCCAAGTGACCAAAGATATTTCATGCCATGTAACATCATGCTTAGCAATAAGAAAGGAGAGGAGATGGGTTTTGGGTAGGTACCCATTTCTCAGAGACAGGCTGGGCATTGGTCTATTTGTGGGAGGTGGTGAGTGACTGTCTTTGCATCATTTGTTTTTTGTGGGTTTTTTTGTTGGCTTTCCCCCCTCCCTCTCTTTCTTTTTCCTCTTTCTTATTAAACTATCTTTGTCTCAGCCCACAACTTTTCTCGCTTTTGCTCTTTCTATTCTTTGCCCTGGGCCAGTACAAGGTGGGGGCAGTGAAGGAGCGGCTGTGTGGTCAACTCACTACAGACCATGAGTATTAAAAATTAAAATATTTAGAGAAATGTGAAAATTCTTCCATATAAGTTCCTCATAAATGAAAGAAATTCCATCCTTTAAAAATACATGCAATTGGCCAATATTTGAATATTAGCAAATGGTGATTCCTTTTTTTTTTTTCTCTGTTGGAATGACTAATTACTTGAAACTACGGATGGGCTTCTAAATATGTGTGAAAAACTTTGGGTATGTTCAGAACTGCTGATACTTATTTAAAAGCAAAATAAAAAAAAAACCAAAGTGACGGTAAATTCATTTCCATCTTCATATTCTCATTAAGAACATGTATTTCCCAACAGTAATATCCAAACAGCACATGCAACATGAAGAAAGTTAGGAAACTCTCAAGGAAGAATGAGGATATTGTTTTCAAACAGAAAGACAGCTTCACAGATTCAACAGAGAAAGGCGGACCTGAACAGTTACAATTTATGTTTGAAACTATAAAATGTAGCACAGTGATAATAATATTAAAAAATTTGGTTGAAACATGTGAGTCCATAAACCATAAAATCTTCAATATTAATGCATCAAACATCCCATGAGATGATTTTTATAGCTTTTCTCCTTTCCAAAGACATCATCAAGTTAAGTCAAATCTCAAAGATTTCATTGTAAAGATTTCATTAACTTCTTTGACTTAGTCCCAATAGCTAGATTAAAAAGAAAGAAAGAAAAAAATGCATAAGGGATGTATTATCTACTTTGTATTCACTTCTGTCTACTGGAGTTATTAATCTTAGCACAAAAGCCTTTGAACTAGAAATTTATTCTTTTTATTTAAGTAGTCCATCCTCAATATTTTTTAAAAGTCTAGCATTCCTGGGAATTATATTAATTATTAACCTTTGATCAGGTTCATTTTTATATCTTATCTGTCTGTGTAAGAGGAAATGTTATCTGGCTCCACTGTAGCTGAAACCACACTGACATTGTGTGTTACAAATTAAAGCTTAATATTGTTGGCTGCTGAAAACTGATGAGAAAGGTGTGGGATCAATGCTTAAAAATATTCCTAGTTTCAGGGGAACCATAAAGGGAAATGCCAGGAAGGGAGGTGACATACAGTATGGCTATATCCTGTTCTAGCTTTTAGATGAAATTAGGCCATTCAGATGAGAGTTAAATCTCTGGCAGAATTTGGAGCAACCTCTTGTTCATGCCTCAGGCTGGTTTCCATCCTCTTAATTTTTCCTAGTGTGATCCTCTGACTTGTTTTCTACCCCACTTTATTTCTCTGATACTTTCTACACTGTTATTTAGAAACTCTCTCTTGAAGCACTGTACAATTCATTACTTTCATATAAGTATTTTTTCCCATTTCTCTTATTTTACTGATCATTCACCCACTGATTCTTCAGAAAATCCTGTGGTTACCGTATCTTTGTCGAAGGGCCAATGATAGCCCAAAAGTGGCTGTATAGAGAAAAAAAAACAAACCACAACTTTTTTTTTTTCCCAGTGGATTCAGGGTCTTAGACCAAGTACCATTAAGCTGAACATACTGCTAGACTGTTTTTATGATCCCTGTGCAACTGTGGACTAATGGCTGTTGCAGTCTTTCGCTGTCCTGAGTACATGTAAATCACTCAATATAAAAATGGCCCACAAAGTTACCCACAACATAGGTCTCTCAGAGACCTACCATCTTAGATTTATTTGAGTTTCTGTAAGTACAAAAACCCCTTTAATCTTGGGAAGGTCTCAGTGGGTGGTTGCTGAGGCTTCTCAGAGTGTTGGGTTTGAGTATCAGCTTTGAGCTCCTGATTGTCATGTGGAGAATCTCATCCACAGTCACAATTTTAGACAAGTAACTTACCCATGAAAGCCTAAGTCTTAATTTTACCCTGTTGATCATCTATAAATGGCAAGAAAATTGTTAAAAATAATGTTACTTAGAAGTCTAAATATGGGAAAGCATGGGTGCTCCAAAGATTTGGACATTAAGCTGAGTTGCAGGAAGCTCAGATGTTGTAACATCTAATGTTTAAACTTTAAAAATTTAAAATTTTTAACCTTGGCTTCTCATTTTAGGATTACTTTTAATTTGATTATTTGTTACCTTGTGTAACTGTGTTGGTTGCTACCTCTCTCAAGGAATATTTATCCTACTGAAACAAAAGTTATTATATTATTTAAGTTGGCATTAACTAGAAGTGGTCATTTACAACTTCCTTCACAGTCACAGAAGAGTACTGGAGGTCTGTCTACAAGCGCTGGTGTAAACACTGGTGTCTTCCTTCTCTACTCCTCTCTTCCATAGGACTGAAGTAACGTATTGGACATTCTTTGTTAATATTATTGATTTCATCAGTGTTGTGACTGTACATAATAGATTCTACCATTGGTTATTTCTGCTTTATTTCAACTAATTTTTTAAATCTAATTTTAACAAAATTCTGCAATTAATACTTCTACACTATGTACATCATAAGTCATAGAATAGAATCATAGAATGGTTTGGGCTGGAAGGGACATTAAAGATCACCCAGTTCCAACTCCGATGCCATCGGTAGGGACACCTTCCAGTAGACCAGGTTGCTCAAAGCCCCATCCAACCTGGCCTTGAACACTTCCAGGGAGGGGGCATCCACAGCTTCTCTGGGCAACCTGTTCCAGTGCCTCACCACCCGCACAGTGAAGAATTTTTTCCTAACATCTCATCTAAATCTCCCCTCTTTCAGTTTGAAGCCATTATCCCTTGTCCTATCACTACATGCCCCTGTAAAAAGTCCCTCTCCAGCTTTCTTGTAGGCCCCCTTTAAGTACTGGAAGGCTGCTATAAAGTTTCCCCAGAGCCTTCTCTTCTCCAGGCTGAGCAACCCCAACTTTCTCAGCCTGTCCTCATAGGGGAGGTGCTCCAGCCCCCTGATCATCTTCATGGCCCTCCTCTGGACCCACTTGAGCAAGTCCACATCTTTCTTATGTTGGGGGCCCCAGAGCTGGACTCAGTACTCCAGGTGGCGGTCTCACAAGAGCGGAGCAGAGGGGCAGAATTCCCTCCCTTGACCTGCTGGCCACGCTTCTTTTAATGCAGCCCAGGATGCGATTGAGTTTCTGGGCTGCAAGCACACATTGCTGGCTCCTCTTCAGTTTTTTGTCCACTAATACCCCCAAGTCCTTCTCCGCAGGTCTGCTCTCTATCCACTCATTGTCCAGCCTGTATTTGTGCTTGGCATTGCTCCGACCCATGTGCAGGACCTTGCACTTGGCCATGTTGAACTTCATGAGGTTCACACGGGCCCACCTCTCAAGCCTGTCAGGGTCCCTCTGGACGGCATCCCTTCCCTCCAGTGTGTCTACCGCATCACACAGCTTGGTGTTGTTGGCAAACTTGCTGAGGGTGCACTCAATCCCACTGTCCATGTCACCAACAAAGATGTTAAACGTTGTTGGACCACTACTGACCCCTGAGGAATGCCACTCATCACTGGTCTCCACTCGGACATAAGCACTTATCAAAGTAGATCATGTATCAGTTCAAGTAAATGAAGAAATTACACTTTTTTTTTTTTGTAACGTATCTGCCAGTAAAAGTATTTCTTAGGCTTCCTTTTTGCTTCCTTTCCCTTTTCATTCTGTTCCTTTCCACCCCTTCCCTTACTGTTCCTGCCCCTTTTCTGCCCATTCCCCTTTCCCTACTCATTCTCTTTCCTATTCTTCCTCCCCTTATATTTCTTCTTCTCCTTTCCCTTATTCTTCCCCTTTCTAATTTTTATCATGAATCTAAGCACAATAACATTTAACTTAAAAATCTTCCTGCTCTTTAATCACAAACATGCAGATGGTATTAGATAGACAGACAGACAGATAGATAGACAGACAGAAAGAAAGGAAAGAAAGAAAAAGAAGAAAAAAAGAAAGAGAAGGAAAGAAAGAAAGATGTGATAGAATGCCACGGTAGATAGACTGACACGATCATAATTTATTATTACGAGATTTACTTCCCCTTTCTCTTAATTTGACTTGGTCTGTGTTCAATTCTCCATCTGTATTCAAAAAAGCCCTTAAGCATGTGATTACATTTAATGATGTACTTAAGTTTGATTTCAGTAGGGTTTTAAAGCACATCCTATGTATTTTAAACATATCTTCATCTACAACAAATTTGATACCCATAAAATCATGCTTGATGGGCCTCTATGGTTGACAGTTATGTTCAAGAATTTTTCAGATCATCAGCAATCAATGTTGAAATATATTACACTTTCCAAACTGAGTTAATTCTTCGGTCATTCACAAAATTGTGTGAGGAATGGACAAAGGATTCAGAGTACAGCTAAGACTGCTCCATGTCAGGCTGTGGTAATCTTCATCTTTTCTATAGCTTTAGCTATAGACTCTGTACAGACTCCTTAACCAACGACTGAGCACTTTGCTAACAGAATTTTCTATTCAGTGGAAGAAGATACTTTGATGCTATTAGAAGCACTTTAAGTACTCCTTGAAATTTACCTTTAAAACCTGACAGGTTTGTTTCATGGTGAGAATAAAATCTACAAGGAGAATGGTTTGACCTGAGGTATCTTAAAACAAATCAGCTACAATCCTGTCTGGACATGGCCTTCAATGTGAACTGCCAAGGCAGGCAGCAGGCCAGGAGAGAGAGAGAGAGAGAAGAGAAGAGAAGAGAAGAGAAGAGAAGAGAAGAGAAGAGAAGAGAAGAGAAGAGAAGAGAAGAGAGAAGAGGACGAGACTACCTATTCTAACTAAACAGGACCAAGAAATGGGCTGAAGCACCGATATGAAAAATCCTTGTAGATACAGTGTCAGCATGTTCGCTGGTATAAATTTGGCCCACACCAACTGCTGCTTTTGCAAGTAATCCCCAGGGATTGGTGGTTAGAAAAAAACTGAGTCTTTTTCCTTCAGGCCATTTGGGTGAATCAGCTAGTTGTCAGAGAAACACAGTTAAATCATAGGTGTATTTTTCTAATAAATTTGTTTGTTCTCACATGCTTGAATCCATAGACGGAGAAAGTAAGTAGCTGCAGTCACTGCCTGCAATATACAAATACTATGTTTTACACCACGTTCTGAGCCAAGACTTTCTCCATATTGTGAAGAATAAGCATAGAATACCTTTTTCTCCTACCAAAATAAAACACAGAACTCAAGACACATATGCTGGTAATATGTATTAGTTTTGCTGCACTACTTTTAATTCCAAGCAGTTTTAATGGACAAACAACAGTTTACACCATCAGTGGGACCCATTAAATCAGGTCTCTTCCATGCTAAACCAAAACTATAGCAATTGCCTTGGACTCCGCATTGCATTGTTCTGAGTCATCCTGAAGCCGGAGAGATTCATTAGCTTTTGTAATAAATTCTCAGGAATGAAACTGGTTGGTTTCAGAGAAACCTTTCACCAACTCCCTCATTTTTGCTGACATCGCCATCCCCAAGCCCAAAATGATTTGGTAAAAAATTAATCTGCCTTTCAGCTACATTTGCTTGGGGGGTGCAGCTTACACTTGACATCACTACTGAACACTTGCACAACTTTTCTGGGATGATTATCCTCTATATACACCTCCCCAGAAATAAAGTAAAACTCAAGTATGACAATTCTTTGTTTAAAATGAAACTTAACCGTAATTCTTCTGTGTATTCTTTTTTCTCCTCAGAGGCCACCAGAGGATTAATAGCTGATTCATGGTGTGCTCCACAGACTATCCATTTCCTGTTTTCAAGTTACTACTAGATTTCTAATTAAAATAAGATGATTTTTTTTTTTGCAGTCCACTAAAAATAATCAAAGTGATTTCTATTTAAGCAATAAATAGTTTTTCTTTGGCAGCAAAGCATAACTTGACCAGATTTTAAGGCTGAGGAGTTTGGGGGGGGGGGGGGGGGTCTTTTTTTTTCTTCTTCTCTCTCCTTGTGGAAATTTGGAATAACTGAGCAGTTAAAATTCATGATCTACACTTTTCTGTCATTATTATTGCATTAGCATGAAATTATGGTTCTAGTTAGGCATAATTATACTCATAATTATTCAATTTATCACTATAGGTCCTCCTGGAAATTTTATTGGAAGAGTTATTAACATTAATAAATTGTTTTTCTTCATATCCATATTATTAATTCACCTCATGTGTGATATGAACTATCAACCATAAAATTATTACAAACTCTGTTCTATGTGTAGCTGATTTAATGATGGAGAGTCTGATAACCTTTAGCCAGTTTTCTGGTACAGCTGTTTGTCGTCTTCACCAATGGTATGCAGAGGGAGATAGGTGGACAGTGAAATACTCAGTCCCAAATGCACCCAAGACACTTGACAGACATTTCTTTTTAGCACAGCAGTCTTTCTGGTTTTCTAAAATTTGTGAAAAAAAACCCAACCCCAAAACTAAAACAAACTTATAAGAAGATCCTGATTTGCATATATCAATATTGCTGTGAAACAGTCCATCAGTTTCACCTGACAGATATTTCTGGTCAAACCCACAGAAATGATTGTCAGAGCCCAGAACAGCCAACAGCCTCTGAGATCCAGGTACTCACTGCAGAACCCGACTGACTTCACAAGGACTTTTTTCTAATGCTTTAAACTTGAATACATGGGTGGGTCTTTACCGTGTCACAGAGCTGTTTGCAGCTGAGCTGTATCCAGAACTGATGTACTATAGCTGCATCAGTGTAATTGTTAAGAAAACATGGAGCTGGCTTTCAGAACCTAAATTAGCACTCTGCATAGACCTGTGCTACTGGATCTACCTCCACATTTTCTGAGTCATATTCTATTATGTATTTATGTATAAATACTTACACATATGTGTGTCTATAGATACATACCTACCCTGGCTTCTTTCTTTCCCACCTACTGCCCTTCTGACAATCTTACCTATATGTGTGAGGTTCATCATTGTCTGCTAACCCTAATATGTGATATAAATGAAACAAGACACCCAACTCCATTTTCACACATCAAAATTAATATCTGGTTATTGGGTCATAGTTTCAATTCTTTTTAAATTTATTTTTATTTTATCTTTGAATCATGTTGATTCATCCCAAAATTTAAAATTACTTAAAAAGAGAAATCTTTCTTGGGGTGGAAAGAAATAGCTGTAGCAAAACATTTTTTTTAATATATATGGCAGAGGTCAGGGGAACAGTCATTTATTACCTAGTCTTGTGGTTCTTTTAGAACAAATATCAATACCTGCATTACTGTACAAATTGATTTTTTAATTGTCAATTCCTAGTTCTTTCCAACACAAGAGGTCAAAATATTGTAATTGACATATAATCTTTCATTTAATAAAACTGCTGGTTTATGTTAGAGCTTGACATTGAAGCTGGGACTTTTGGGTTTGGAGTACTTTTTACTGTTGCCTCTTTCCACTTGTTTGCATTGAAAATATTTAATTATAATTTCTAATGCTTTCATACTTAAACAAGGAATGTAACTGATCTGTAATTCTACAATGCAAAGGTAGACATGAGAAAGGAATCAAATTCATAACCTAAAGACTTTTAAGACTTTTAAAATGTAGCCTCAAATAATAATGTGTCAAATATTTTTGGTGGATTTTCCTGAGTTCTGAAGAATTTATTAACTGATAAATTAGATATATAATACTTTCTATGTAAAAATCTTATTGTAGAGATAGGAATGGAACCATAAAACAGGTATTTCCTCTCATGTCTTCCCACATTGCATGCTATCTGTTTTATGTACCAACTAAATTATTCAGAAACTTAAGTTAAAATTATTGCAAATCAAAGGCAAAAGGTAATCATCATTAAGACATAAAAGAAGCAATGATGATTACTTACTCTCTAGATGTTAACACCGTCTATGCTTTACAAAATCATGGAAATATGAACACAAACAGAATGATTAGCATAACTAAAACTGAAAAGAAAAAGCATCTCATTATTTTAAGTCCTTCACAAATGCGTTTCCAATCTGAGTACAAAGGTTTTGTGAATCTGCTGTGGTTCCTATTAGCCAGCTCTGAGGCAGTTACATCTTAACCAGAGCATATATAAATAGATAGATTCATACTATGTTTGCATTGGAAAATGGAAATTTTGTACATATGTGTACCATTCTGACTTACTTTCTCAAATTAGTGTAGTACTTTCCAAACAAAAATAATCATAGAAATCATCCCAGTGAAGGAGCTCTCTAGAACATTCCATATATGAGAGCAGTTGCCGTAGGATTCTCTGACAGGAAATGTTTAGATGTATTCAGTGTATTTATTCACTTAGGTTTATAATACCAAGCATTTGTTAAGCCCTTGTCTGAACTGGCTGAGCCTTGCAACTTTGGGACAGATAAAGAAGAAGAAATTAAAGATGCTTCTGTAATTGATATTGCTGACAAGGAAGTGTCAGTGGAGTTACAGATGGATTCAGAGCTGACGCTGAGAGAAAGGTATTCAAATAGTTCATGACTCAGTGCTCATTGAGAAGCAAAGTACAAATCAGAGAATGGCAGAGGAAGCTGTCGGTGGTCAGTTTCAATCTAAGCTAGACAGAAGGAACAAGAAGAATTTGAACCTCAAAAAGGGTTTGCAGGGAACATGTCAATAGACAGACAAGTCAATAGACGTCCAAGTACAGTCAAGGAGAATGCTGACCTGCCTTGAAGAAGATAGGTGGGAAATGTAAAGTGGAGGTTACTTTAGAGGACAAGATTAGAGGACAAGAGTACTAATAGAGATAATTCTCAGTACAGAGAACTGGAGAATAAAGATTTAGGAACTGAATACATGAAGGGAAAACACCTGATATACAGTCACAGGTGAAACTAAAATTGGAAGGAAAGACTTTAAGATAAATGCAAATGCAGAATCCATATTCATATTGCAGAAAACAGAGACAGGCCTAGCATAACAGATAAAGGTACAGCCAATAAATATAAAAGCGGATACACTCCAAGAGTGTAAATAATTAAAAAACAAACAAACAAACAAACAAGTAATTTGATTGGCCTTAGAATAGTTTATAGAAAGCCTTGTAAGGAATCACTCTGGGTAATTAGGAAACCAGATTAAATATAATTTTCCGAACGGATGGTGTTAAAGAGGCTCCAGATATTCTGGATTATCTATCTGACCATTGTAACTATAATCACACGCAATCACACCCCATAATTTGGGGGTTTATATTCCAGTATAGGATTCAGGCACTTAAAAGACATTTTTTTACCCAGTTCATAAGAATCTAAATCTTTTAGTGGTATTTTATTGGGTGTAACAGTAACTTAGGAAGAAGTTTATATTTATCTATAGAAAACAGTCATGAAGAGGCTCACACTGGAAAAGGGGTTGCATTTGGGCCATATGAACACAAGGACAGACACATATGGAAACTGCAAGCCATCTCCCAGGCTGCATTTTGGCCTTCCTGTTTGAAATAACAACATACAGAAAACTGACAACCTCAATAGCCATATCTCAATATTTCTTAGTAAAAATATTCATTTCCTGCTGTAGATGGGGATTCCCAAATGTTTTTTCTAACACACCATATGTTATGAAATGTGTTACAAATACACATTTAGTATCAAATAGTATTGTATGCCCCCACAACCTTTTCGGATAACCTGGTAAGCTATCTCTAAGATTTATCCAGTTGGTGATTGGCAGTGGCCCTCAGCTGGTGAACAATGTTTTATGCTTCTTTTTGTTTTGTTTTTTTTTAAATACATGTTACTGGAATGGTAAAAAGTACAAAACACTGCAAAAAGAATGTCATTAGAGGAAGGTCTCTCTTTAGGTTCATAGAGCTACTTAGAAATTGTTTTAGTGTGAAGTTTTTTTACTAAGCAGTTAAAAATAGAATATTATATTAGGGTAGCCTTATAATAAAAACAGCTCCCCAAAATCTCCAGCTTGAATTGGGAAAAACTATCAGCTATTAAAGACGGTGAGAAAAAAATAATGTGGTACATTAATGTAATTTAAATATTAAAGGCCTCTCCTTTAGGGGATTAAATAACAGTCAGTTATAAGGAAGTGCTGTCCTCGACTTTGATAAAGAATCGAAAGAGTCACTGGCACCAAAAAAGGGAATATATTAGAAAAAAGAAATAGTCTTGTCCCTAAAGCAACTCTTTCTCTTTCTCTCAAAGAAAAGTTTCTGCCTAGAATGTTCCACCTGACTGACTTTCTTCCAAAGAAAGAGCATTCACCTCCAAGGGATTCAAACATTTTTATAAAAGGGACAGATGAAATTTCAGGCCCGTGTCAGTGAGGTTTTTAATGACAAATTCCATAGGAATAGAAGCTATTTACACTTTATGAGGAAAAGAGGACAGCAAATAAAGCAAGCTCCTTCTTTTGTCCTCACTTGCAGTCATTATGTTGTATGTCTGATGTGTTAGACTGGGGCATCAAAACCTTGAGCACAAGGCTTGCAGGAAGCCTCTGCTGCAGAGATGTGGGGACGTTAACTCCGACAGAAGGACTCCTTTTCTCCCGCCCTGCCCGTCAGAGCAGTACAAAGCTTCCTGGTTGCTTTGCAGTGACTTTGTTGCTCTTAAAACGACTGAGCATGACTTTGTGCATTATTCCAGGCTCCCTTCCTTCTCCCTGATAAAACTGATATCTAGGTGAAAGAAGTATCCTGTGCCTCACAAGGTATCTGCTACACATCAGGCTTGCCTTCCTGAGCCTCAGGGTGTTGTCTCCACAGAGTGAGCAAAGTGCCTGAGGCTCTGCTGTTTTGGTTTTACAGCAGCTTTTCTGCTTTCAGCTTCACAGACTGTAGCTGGCAGCTTTTGTATCTCCTTCCTACTCCCACTGAGTTTAGTATTATTTTAAAGTATATTTACATGCATCTCCTGAAGAGTAGGATATTTCATTTAGGATCTTTTTACCCTGTATTTTTTTGTTCTGAATATACCTTATGCTGCTCTTCTAATATGCTTGTGGCAGACTCTTTGCACCCTTGTTCCCAGTACAGCATCCCTTCCAGAAAAAAGGGATGCTATGCTAAGCGGAAAAGGATTTCTTCACTGAGACAACTAGACACAAAGAGCTTTCTAAAGTTTTCTCTGGTTCTTTTAGCTGGGCGAACACTGGGTTTTCTCAAAATGTCTTCCTGAACAGTGCTGCTGGAGTACATTACTGCATACACCATTTCCTAGGACTGTAAAGTGTGCTTCTGGAAGTACATATGCTTGCTAAGGCAAAGCAAGGGGTTTGCTTGGCATTGTATACATTTGAAAACATGCAAGAGGCACTTCAGTTGTTAAGTCCAGCAGCAGCTTTTATGTATATGTTTACACTTCGTAGGAAGGGGGTGAGTGATGTTGAGAGAAATTTCTCTTTTCTAGGCAGAAGTAATATTATCTGAAGTTATCGATATTGCCTGCATTCCTCAGTGACAATTATTTTTTTCCTCAGTTTTGATGGCCAAATTATGACTTCCCCGGGGCAGATGGGATGGGCTAAAATGTTCCTTACTGTTGTTAAAACAAACACAGCACCCAGGGTTCCATATGGAAGAATATTGTTTCTGTGGATTAAATTTCAGTTATTGTCTCATTTTCTGGCTCTTACAAACTCCCACTCAGTCAGATCTGCAAAATAGATATTTGAAATATTATTGTTGCTGTTAACTGTGGCTTAGGAAAGTGAAGTCTATTGTTCTTCACATGGGTTGCTATAGTCAGTCCCTTCCTGATAACTGGTCTTAAAATGAGGCTGTGGAAATGAGGTGTCCTACGAGATGGATGATCTTCTTTTCTTGCTTACAGTAACAGCTGTTGCTTTGTAGTCTGACTTCCTTTTGTGTCTCCTTGGGATTTATAGCCAACCCAACTATAGGTGACAGTGTAGCACAGGCTTCCAATGTTTGTCCTAGAGCTTTTTGACTTTTATAAAGCAGAATATAAATGCAAAAGCATGCAGTCACTGGCATGACATAGAGGAGTTAAAAAAAATCAGGAAGTCATTAAAATTGCAGCAAATAAATGTATTGGTGGCATAAGGAAATGTCAGAAAATATAAATTAAACATTTTGTTCTTATCAATGGTATATTGCTTTTGCCTATCTTCCTCCATCTCCTTTCATTTGTTTCAGAAAGAATGTGTTTAAAATCCTTTTACAATTTTGCAACAATATACAAAATACTAATAAATAAGCTGGTAACTGCAACAACTAGTACAATATAAAGAAAGAACCTAGTTTTCAGAAGGATGTTTGTAGGTAATACAGTACTTCACAACATGAACTCAGACATCTGGGACTGTTTTTAGTAAAACCTGAATCTCTGTGATTAAAGGTGTTTTTTCTACTTCAAAAGCTGATTCTAAGGCCCCAGTGCAGTTACTCTGTTTTATATCCTCATTATATTGCACATTAATAATTTTTGTAGTTTGTTGTATATCAGGTGTATCTAATACACAGCAAGCAACAAAATCTTGTGGATTTTCCATTTAGTGTGAATTACAGAACTTCTTTGAATCAAAGGATAAAGTCAGACTTACTATTTTTCTCCTCTTAACCTTTCCCATACTTCCATGTGGTTTGGAACATCTAACACATTAGAAGTAATACACACATGGACACCACAAACGTTAAGATCAGTCTTTCAGGTATCAGGAAAAGCAAATTAGTATTAAATTATTTGGGCATTTTTTCCTTTAAAGACTGTGAGATTTCTTCTTTTTTTACATGTTATGTCTAAAACATTTATCTAATAACTATAATACCTAATCATTGTAAAAATCAGTGATGTATCTACACCTTTAGGGGTTTTGACAGATCTATGGTGTTCCCTCAGGCCCAGATTTTCTGTCAATACCAAACCCAAACATGTTTTACAGGAACAGCTGGAAGACATTCTCTGGAGACAGACACTCCTATTGGTGATTTACTATACTGCTATTATGGCACTAGTAGGATAGTAATTGGCACACCTTGCAGAACATTTGTATGAAAAGCGAGCATGTCGCAAAATGTAATATACACACAGCTAACTAGAGCTAGCCCATTAAGCCTCAAGGGTCAGAGCCACTGGAGTCTTGCAAATAATATGAAACAGATATTTGGAAATAAAAATTGGATTATTAAAGAGAATTACTCTGATTAGTTTATAACTTTTTTATTTTATTTTTTTTTATTGTCTTCTTTGGCTGTCCATCAGCATATCTTTTGAGATTTTTCATGTGAAAAGATAATAACAGTATCTCTTAGTGGGTTTTATTGTTTTGGGTTTCTTTTTCCTGTCTGTGAACTTTAGATTTTATAATTTCAAATCTTGCTGTATCTTACAGAAATAAATTTAAAATATCAAAAAAGTGCATAATTTGTATTTTAGATGAGTCTTGAAAATGTCTAATAGTAACTTACCACATTATAATTTAGAAAGGCCTTTTAATGTACAAAAGTGTGTCATTATAACATGAAAACCATATTTAATTTTACACAAGTTTTATTTGGATCAATTTATTTTATGATCAGTGTTTCTAAATAATGTAAAAAAAGTAGACGTTAGTAGACCTATTAAAAAAATTACAAACAATTTTTTTTTTTGTCAGTGCAAATGTGGGTGTGATGCTTGATCTAATTTGAAATTGTAGCATTGGACTGATAGTGGCGATAGCTTGAAAGGACAATAATACTTAATACTTTAAATACCTTTATAAGCATATTTGGGTCACAGCCACCTCAAAAGTATTTATGAAATTATATAGCTCGAAGAAGAGTTTTTATGGTTTCCATTTCCTTGGTTTCATACTTTCACAGAAGACAGAATCACGTACAAATTCAAGGAAGTGGAAATGCAAACATTAAAACTGAAGCTCTGGATTGCACACATCTATTTTAAGACATGTAAGTAGAGAATTAAATACCAGACTATTTTATTCCACAGAGTTAATCTTCACTTCCATTATAATCTTTGTCACAAGATGAATTAATTTTATACAATTTTCTTTTCTCATTACACTCCTTGCCATGAATATAGTTATATGTCCTTTTCCGAATGAGAAGATACTTTCAGAACTCAGAATAATTCTGTCTCTGATGCTCATACACAGTAACTCCAGAACACTTTAAAAGAATTACAGTTGTATCTGAATCACTGTGCAGCTGAGCAGATATTTTTATATGTCCGCAGAATACATCAGAGGTTTCCTTTTTCTTTTGGTGGTTAGCACTGCTCTAACTCTGATGCTAAGGTGAATATTACCATCTGATGATCACATGCTCTTTCAGACATTTTCATTATGTTTCGGTACCTGGTCATGACTGCTTCTGGAAACAGATTTATCCTCAAGAACTGATTTCATGACTGGACAATCTCAAGTAAACAGAATGGATTTATAAATTTTCAGTGTTCCAACAAAACAGTACTATGTGCTCACTTTGTTACCATTACTGTTTTGTTACTGTTTCATGTTTTCCAGCATTGCAATGTCACAGTACTAGTATTGTTATTACTTTTGGTAATAAGTAGCTGGCCAGAAGTCAAGCCATACAAATTGTATTCAGTTATGGGAGAAAATGGTGCTCAAGCCCACTGTATTGTTTTGTTTTCATTTGTTGTTGTTGTTGTTGCTGACGTAATCCTATTTATTTAAAGTCATGTACAAAGTCCTGCTACTTTGAACACAGCATGAATCAAAGAAAAGGTAAGTGTTGTCAATACTAGAGAAGAACGAGAGGTGCCATTTTTCAATTACATTTAGGTTAAAAACACTTCCTCAGAACTACATTTCCTGTCCAGGTGTTTTCTATACCTTCTATCCCTCCTGTGCTGCCTTTTTTTAAAATCAGTGTATATGCCCAGTGAGATGACAGAATCACAGACTAACCTATGTTAGAATTGAATCTTAGTCCAACCTCCTGCTCAAAACCCTGGGATGTCTTCAAGGCTAGAGCAGGCTGCTCAGGGCCTTCTCCAGACAAGCCCTGAAAATATCTGAAGGCAGTGATTCCCCAGCCTCTCTAGGCAACCTCCTCTGAGGCTTAACCCCTCTTCTGGTGAAGCATCCTTCCCTATCCTGTAACTGCAGTTTCCTTTGCTGCAGCACTGTGACCATTACCTCTTGATCTTTTGCTGTGCATCTCTGGCAAGGGTCCATCTTCTTCATAATTCCCTTTTAGGCAGTAGAAGACTGCTGCCTCTCCAGGCTAAGCATACCCAGTTCCCTTTATTTCTCCTTTTATGTGATGTGCTCCAACTCCCTAACCATCTTGTGGGTCCTCCACTGATTTCTCCCCAAATCACAATCTCTCTCTTCTGCTGGGAGAGCTGAAACAGGACAACATATTCCAAAGGTGGCCAGGTCAAGGGGAATAATAACCTCTCTGGACCTGCTGCTATGTTTTTGTTCATGCAGCCTTCATCACCTCAAGGGCATGTTACAGACTCATACCATGACCCCCAGGTCCTTTCCTGCAGATCTGCTCCCCAGCCTGTCATTCCATATTCCTCTATCTATTTGTGCCTCAACTGAGGCATCTTGATCAGTGACAAACGCCTGTGTTTTAGGAAGTAGCTCCTGGAGCTGAGACAATCTGATTGTACACACAAGTGTAGTAATTCTTGCTTACTGGTTTTATCCTAAAACCAGTTCTTTCTAGGTCAATAAAATAAACTTTATAAGTCACAGCCTGTTCCCAAAACAGCTGTTCAAATCTGACTTTAATAATCTTTACTACCCGAGGCTGTTGCCAGTTCCTCAGGAAGCTTCACCTTTTTCTTCCTATTCACTCAAACTCAGTTGGGGAAATTCCCACTTTCCAAATGTCCTGGTTTCAGCTGGGATGTAGTTAACTGTCTTCCTAGTAGCTGGTACAGTGCTATGTTTTGAGTTCAGTATGTGAAGAATGTTGATAACACTGATGTTTTCAGTTGTTGCTCAGTAGTGTTTAGACTACAGTCAAGGATTTTTCAGCTTCTCATGCCCAGCCAGGGCACCTGACCCAAACTGGCCAACGGTGTATTCCATACCATGTGACGTCCCATCTAGTATAGGAACTGGGAAGTGGGGGGAATCGCCGCTCGGGGACTGGCTGGGTGTCGGTCAGCAGGTGGTGAGCAATTGCCCTGCGCATCATTTGTACATTCTAATCCTTTTATTACTACTGTTGTCATTTTATTAGTGTTATCATTATCATTATTAGTTTCTTCTTTTCTGTTCTATTAAACTGTTCTTATCTCAACCCAGGAGTTTTACTTCTTTTCCTGATTTTCTCCCCCATCCCACTGGATGGGGGGGGAGTGAGTGAGCGACTGCGTGGTGCTTAGTTGCTGGCTGGGGTTAAACCACGACACCAAAATACATAGATCTGACTGTTTGCCACCAGTTTCACCTCTGACTCAAATTTCTGCACCTTGGACCAGCTCTCAAAGACAAATGGTATATTTTGGCCATAAAAAACCTGTTTCTCTCACTTAAAAAGTGAAGAATGGGAGTTTCAGCCACTTGTTTCAATATGTTTAATAGATCTCACTCTTTTGATAAGGGACTCTAAACGGTTAGCATGGGAACAACACCCTAAATAAACTTTAATTATTCACCCAAGGCAATAAGGAAATAAGTAATTAATCAAATTACAGATGACACAACCTTTATTGTTGACATCTTTTCATAGTGTCAACCCCAAACAGTGTCTCTTTCAAAGTCCTCCTTACTATACCCAGTGTTGAAGGTTTTTCCCTGCCCAGTTTTTTTCAGCTTGCAAGATGAAACTTCTTTTACTATGCTCCTGAGGAACATTTATCTTTTTTCTCTGTGAGCAGCTAAGAAAAATACTATCTTGAAGAAAATAGCAGTACCTGTTACAACTTTTAAAAATCTCATTTCTGATACTTATATTATGTTGCATGTTCAGGGACATGTCCAATCTTACAAGAAAATAGGCAAAGATTCTATTGATGCCCCAATTTTTTTTTAATGTGAACATCACATTTCCTTAATCAGCTTTCTATTGTCTACCTGCATTTTGCCTGGGTAAAATACTAACATATTCTAACATTGGTTAAGGTATTATCTGACTTCAAATGGAGTTTTTATGGTTTTACAGACACAACAGCTCTGGAATCTTTTTCAGTGTAGCTTTTTTATCACAGGGCTTATTATACTTTGATTTACCCTATTATTTTTACAGTATTTCCCATATTGACTCCAAGATTTACCACTGTGAATAAATGAGCATTTACTGTAACTAAAGAAGGTTTCACACTTTCATTGATGTATTCAAATTTGGTCATGTCTAAGAGAACTCTGCCTTATACAAGCGCATACACCTGTTAAGTTCCTAATTTCTTGGAAGCTCAAACCTAACAGATCCACAAGAGTACAAAATAGGAAATTACACCTCACAGAAATATTTTATGGATTGAAACTAGAAGAAAAAAGAAAAAGTCACCCTGAAGATTTACACAGAAGGCAGAAAATAATATTGGTGTTATATAGCCTTTTGTTAGATTCTTCCTCTGTACTGTATTTCTAGTAATTAAAAGAAAATTGTCTTAGAAGCAAATCACATTTGCTGGATCTTCAGATTCAGATATATGCTTCCAATTCGATGTTCTACATTTCCTTCCAAAATCTCAGTCTTGCACGTACTCTGAGTATTTTCCTACTCTTTACATGTATTCCTTTTCAGTATCTTTTTATTCTTTAGCTAGAAGATGAGCACTGAGATGATGGACTCTGGATTATACTTTCTGATATATGCTGCACTGTAATCAAACTGTTGAAAGTAAAACTCTATTATACTGTATACAAATTTGGACTAAGCAATGCCATAGTCAATCTTTGGTAATGTGTGGGGCTTTTTACATCAGTGGGCTATAATATCAGTTCTTAGCTATAAAAATAGGAAACCCATCATAAACCCTTAAAAGAATTACTTTAATACTTTGGAAGTATTGACTTCTAAAGTTGTTAAGGATTTGAGAACATTTCCGTAGGGGATAATTTTAATGAGTGGCCAAAAACATTTGAACATGGTTCAGAGAGCAGTTCCTTCACACACTTAAGTTACTTCCCTCATTCTGATTATTTATGGAAGAAGTATTTGTTTCCTTATACTATTCATAGCTAATAGAAATTGCACGTAATTCTTAGTTGCTTGAATGGAAACAATTCCTTTTGATCTTTCGCCCCTCTATACAGTCGATGCATGCAGTTTGAAATAATGAAGCAAAAAAGCATGTCTGTGAAAGTACACACTATGAGATCCATAGCAATACCAATGTTTTAACTCTATTTAATATTACAAAGGGTGCTAGCAGGTATTTACAGTAGAAACAGTAAACAGGATGAAATCTTATTTAAATTTAATTAACTACAGCAGGATGTCATTGTAATACATGGAAGTGAAAATCTAAGAAAAAAAATGGAGAAAAGTTTGTAGAAATTGGTCCAAAAATCAAATCCTCTATTTCTTTGTGCCTTTTTAAACTAAAGATCATGTGCAATTATTATTGTTATTTATTTAAGCAAAATAATGCATAAAATAAAATTCTGACCAGGGAACAGAAAATCTATCAAATCACAGGTCTTTTTATTCTTTTAAATCAGTATTATCATGCAAAAGAACAAAATCTGTAGTTTGGTAAATTGCACAATGAAATCCACAAATAAAGTACTGCCTAAACCATACTATTTTTAGACTATGCTATTTCCATTACGTTTCAGCTTATGAATGAGGTCTGTAATGCTAATGTACTGATAAAAGCGTTCTCTCAATGTGTCAAACAGAAAGTGAACTCAAAATACTTTTTCCTCCATTATGACAAGTAAAATAATTAATTGCTTGAAAGTTACTTTGGTCATCTTTTTATGAGTGCTTAGTTCTTGGTTAGAGGTGGAACTTCTTGTCATGAAATTTGTGACATTCATTTAATACTGTTCTACTTTTCCTGTCTCAGCTACTTAACATTTTTTTATACAAATGGAGGTTTTGAGAAAAGACTAAAATCAAAGCCAGAGTGACAGAGAGAAAAAAAGCCCCAAATCTCATACAAGATCACTCCCTTTCACTGATATGACGATATATTTTTCCTATTTTGTACAGTAAAATTTCTAAGAATGCTCTCAGCTTGTAGCCTAACTTTTTCTGTGCAGGCATGTGTCTGAGAGCGGCAGCAAGGTTCTTGCTATTTTAACAGTTCCTGTGATACAGCAAAGAAACAAGACAGTAATTTGCTGCAACACGATGCAACAGACTGCATCACAGGGAGCATCCCAGTGATCTGCAATGTAAATGCACAGCTCAGTTTGAGGCATGTCACAGATTTCTTGTTACATTGCAGCTTTGCTGAGACATGCGTAATTGTCTGCAGTTAAGTTATCTTTGTTCAGTAATGTGTGCTTCTTGCCATATTCACAATGCTAATAAATAAAGGATGATCAAATGGAAGCCAGGGTTGCTGATACTTTTGCAAATTTAATTTGATTCCTCCAGAATCACTGGATGCAAGCTAAACCAGTGAGAGTCAGTTCTGTCCAATGTTGCTGTTAGCATTACCATTTACATTTTCAAAATTTAAACAATAACTGGAAGAAGTTACACATGAAAGAATACTTAAAGAATTGGTTTATTGTTTTTGAAGAATTTTATTCTTAGTGGAAGTCATAAGTCAACACAAACAAAATATAGTTCTTTTTATAGTACTTAGTTGGAAATATAAGATCAGTCCTTGAAGAGGTGTAAATAGATAGAGCTATATGGACTTCTGTGTTGCTCCACTAATGGAACCAAAGAAGGATCTAATCTAGTCAGATGTGAGACAGGTGTTGCCCACCTGTTCGTGAACAAACAAAACATGTCCTACACAATTCAGAGCAGATGATCACCTCTGCCGTCACAACTAGACATGGTACATGGGAAGTGCAGAATTAATTGAAGTACACCTGGTAAGTATATGAACACCTGTGACTGGGAGAGGTCAATGGGTGATGTTTCTGATGGTAGGCCAAAACTGGCTTTCACAGATACATATTACCATTACAGCTTAGTAGACTGAATTAAAGCTCAGGTAATAATGCATCTAGTGTGCCATTGCAGAGATACACACAGTCCCTTTGCTCTGACAGGAAAAATTCTTGTCTTAGACATGCATGGACATAAGATGTTACTGTTCCACCTCCTATGACACCCTAATACATTTATCTCCAATACTACGTAGCCCTAAAAATAAATAATAAATAAGCCATTTTCCTTAGCCATCCTAACGAACAGCAACTCTACATAAGCATGATCATGAATATTTACATTTGTGTTATTTCCTTAATTTATATAACCAGCCTAAAAGACAGAGTGATTCTTCTGTTTCTTTGAGCATCTAGAGAGATTAATAATTATTGTACTATTAACTTCAGGCTCATCTATTTTGACTCTCTCCTACCATACAGTTATAGATGTTTCCATTATGTTAATAATACAATATATGATTATAATTCTCCCATTGTGACATTCATCTTAGGCACAAATTAGTGGCTGACTCCTTAAAAGCATACCTACATTTACTGCAGCCTCAAAAAATTATCTTTCCAGTGTGGTTAAAAAGCTACACATATACTACTTAAAATCTGCCCCAAATAAGCTGAAGGCAGTGGGGATAAAAAGACTTTTGCATAATTTTGAAATGCATACAATAAACAAATTTTTGCTTGCTGAAGAATGACCATTACTGGAAAATAAAGTTACTGGTGTGTGTCACAAAAGGACACTTGATAGAACTGGAGGTTTATTCATTGTGCCATACCAAGCTTAGGACCTCAAAGCAAAAAGCTTTAATGCAACAACACATGGCTCAGTCTTCATATACATTATGCTCATGACTTCCCTGAAGAGACCAGCAATAACTGTGCTAACTAATGCCAAATGCAGTTGGTATTTAGTGTCTTGGAAGGCTATTTTGCAGCAGTCACCAAACACCCTGCAGATGGTAATAGCTTTTAATCACTAGTTAAGGAAACAGTGAAAGTAGAGAGGTAAAAGTCTGGATGGGACTTTAAACCCTATAAATGAAATTATAAGTTTTAAACAGGTAGCTGTTTGCACCTTAATATGTGTTTATAATCTGCTGAACATGAGTATAATGTAAACAAAGAGATAAATAAACTGGTAAATGTATGATCAATTTTAAATGCAAGCAGAAATCTGTATCAATAAAAACTACAATATTGTGTTCTGGGAAAAAAAAAAGACAGCTATTTTAGTACAGTGATTCATTTTAACAATCTGTGTGTATATTTTGCTATCTACTTGATTTCACTGTGTAGGAATATTCATTGCTTTCACTGTAGATATTCCCAAATAAAGGCTCCATCCTTTTTAAAGAGATTCAAAACATAATAGTTCTAAGGATATATTCCTTTATAAGTATTGTCTGTTCAGTGACATCTTAATGTCACTGGATCTTGATAATTCAGTGGAATAAATTTAGTAAAGAAATTGTTTCAGTGAAATCTTATTTGTATTTATTTCTAATACTAACACATAGATTTATCTATCTATCAAGACTATCTTGTTACTATCTCAAGACTAGGAACTAAAACACCCCCAAAAAAGGATGAGAACTGGTAACAAGTTAGGACTTCTTTAAAGCAAAAGAATTTAACTTTTAACTCAATCTGCTGAATTCTCATCATTTCATTCTCCCTAAATATTTAGCTGGAATCAAGTGAGTCCAAATCATTTAGAGGCAGTTGTAGAACCTGTACGACACACTGTTCAGATTAATAATCCCTTCACTTTTTGTTGTGAAATGAAAAACACAGTACTTCTTTTATCTTTTACAGGCATAATTGAGAATAAAAAGGTATGGAAAGCTGACATATGTTGCTCTTGAGGACAATAAAGTATCTCACGGAAACACAGAGTGAATGCAAAGACAGCATTAGGATAAAACCTAATTTATTTAAAAAACTTACTCATTTGATGCTAGATAAAAGGCCATATACTCTGCTTTATCATTGTCAGTAAAGCCATCAAAAAGCTATACATGGGTCAGCACGTTTTGTTAGAGTTATGACAAATATAAGCATACATCTAATGTTATCAATGCACAAAACAGCTGTTTATCCTTCCATGACTCTACGAAGTTCATTCAGCAGCTATGAGCTTCTTTAAATATGTTAGAAGTTTGTAGCACCATGGCTGAATTTGTATGATCATATACTGATTGAACAAAAGGAAGTTCCTTAAACTTCAGAGAGACTTTAAGAAGGAGGGAACTTACATTGTTCTCTCTTAGCAGAGAACAGTGCTGAGATCCCAAGCAATGGATACTTATAGTAATTGTGTTGACCTAAGTAGGTCCTTTCTGATGAAGAATTAAGCTGCTTAGTGTTGTGACTTAAAGTAGCATTCACAGTACGAGACTACTGCATTAACCTAGAATACTATGATCTAATACATGTGGTAGGGATTTTTTTCAGTTTCTGGTCTCAGCTGCAGGTCTATTGGACCATAAAAATTCATCTGCCGTTAATCTTATGCATACTGTCTATCTAACATTTCTGAGGCACAGACTTGCAGAAAGCATTCAAATGCTAGCAAAGGAGCCCCTGCAATTATGTGGAATAATAGACAGGTATTTCAGATTTAGCAATAGAATCTATTTCATTTCATAAAATTTATATAAAATATATTCAACCTTCCTGGTGTCATATTTACTTTTAAGAGCAATCTGGGTCACTGATGCCAGTCCAAATCTCTATTATTACCAAAGTCATCGCTGTTCTACGTAGCACACATGATGTTACTAATTCTGGGTAGGGCAAAGTTAAGGTCCCAAAGCAATGAGCAGATTTGGTTAATCAAAAAGTTTTCACAACAGGATGAGTGAAGGATAGGTTTCAGCTTTGCCATTAAATTCTCTGTCTGCAGTAGTTTCAGCCAAGTTCTTAGCGTCATTGTTGTGTTAATTTTGTATGTGTACTTGCTTTACAGTTCAATACAAGAAATAATTAGATTTATATATGCAGTGCCTGGTGCAGCTGATAAAAAAAGCATTTATCTGAAAGTCAATAGCTCTGAATTAGTACAACCACCAAAATGTTGTTTGTATTTCTATCTTTCTATTCTCTGGAGTACTTCTTGTATATTTTTCTTACTGTTAGGAATGAATCTTTCTCTTTGCATTAAAAGATGTCTGTTGTAGATTTTTAAATCATATTACTCTGGTTGTTAACTTTTTCTGTAAAGAAGTGAAAAATATAGCACCCTTATTAGCAAGGTAAAGCATGTAGCCTTTAATCAATATTAAAATGTACAGGTTTACATTGTTGTAAGGTAGATTTTTGTATGCTAATACTAGCAGTCTAATTTTCATCTGAAAGGCTTAGTTAATATATGGAAGCAATCTTCAGGGTAAGAAAGATGAATACATAGACATGAAAATAAATCTGGAAAATCACCAAAGAATGTGCAGAAGTAAAGAAGTTAAAGTCATAGAATTTTAACTGAGACTGAAAAAAAGGAACAGGTAAACTGGACCTTGATATCTGTAATGTTACTCAAGTTTTCCTATATCAGTATGAAAAGTCCCATGAAAGCATGATCATAACTATATATTTGTTTCTAACTAAATAATTGAAAAAAAATGCAGTGTTTATACATCCAGTTATAAAAGTATTTTCTGAACATCTATATGGGACTTAACATTTGTCTGGAAAAAAAAAAAAAACAGAGGCAAAAACTGAAACTAAAAATTAAAAAGTTGCATTTCAAAATCTGATAATAATTTAACTCATGTTGCATGCTTTAGGCACAGTCATTTTCAATACCTACTATAAGAGATGTTCTGAATTTTAATAAACCACATGCATCACATTTCCCCCAGACTTTGCTACTAATTTAAATCAAAGCCTGGTACAAAGTTGAAATAATACAAATTATACTTGAGTTAGACTATGAATAACCTAGGTGCAAAATGATTTAATGTATTCCTACTGTATGAAAACCAGACTATGTAGCTTGTTTGTTAGCCTCTACTTAAACTCAGAAACCCCATCAATGTACATTTCACTAGTGTACATGTAATGTTCATGTAATGTTAAATGTCTTTGCTTTCATTATGGAATCATACTATTACTATTAATATTCAAAAAATAACCCCAGTAAAAAAAAACATAAATGTAGTCTAAATCTTTTATTATTTGTGTAGTGATCGGTTTCTGGTTTTGAAGTACACTATTAGAAAACCACGTTAGATTGCACTCTTTTAGGACATAAGAAAAAAAAATTTGAAGTATCTGTAAAATTCTGAAGGACTAATAGCCCTCTTAAGATGCTCTTTATTTAAATTATGAACTACTATTACTGGCTAAGTAAGTAAAATGAGTCTTGTGCCATACTGCCTTCCTGTGGTGGGTTGACCCTGGCTGGATGCCAGGTGCCCACTAAAGCCACTCTATCACTCCCCCCTCCTCAGCTGGACAGGGGAGAGAAAATATAACAAAGGGCTCATGGGTCGAGATAAGGACGGGAGAGATCACTCACCAATTATTGTCACAGGCAAACCAGACTCAACTTGGGGAATATTAACTCAATTTATTACCAATCAAACAGAGTAGGGTAATGAGAAATAAAACCAAATCTCAAAACACCTTCCCCCACCCCTCCCTTCTTCCAGAGCACAACTTCACTCCCGGATTCTCTACCAACCCCCCCAGCAGCGCAGGGGGAGGGGGAATGGGGGTTGGGGTCGGTTCCTCACACGCTGTCTCTGCCGCTCCTTCCTCCTCAGGGGGAGGACTCCTCACTCCTCCCCTGCTCCACCGTGGGGTCCCACCCACGGGAGGCAGTCCTTCACGAACTTCTCCAACGTGGGTACTTCCCACAGGCTGCAGTTCTTCACGAACTGCTCCAGCGTGGGTCCATTCCACGGCCGTGCAGTCCTTCAGGCACAGACTGCTCCAGCGTGGGTCCCCCACAGGGTCACAAGTCCTGACAGAAAACCTGCTCCAGCGTGGGCTTCTCTCTTCAAGGGTCCGCAGGTCCTGCCAGGAGCCTGCTCCAGCGTGGGGTTCCCACGGCGTCACAGCCTCCTTCGGGCACCCACCTGCTCCAGCGTGGGGTCCTCTCTCCCCGGGCTGCAGGTGGAGATCTGCTCCACCATGGACCTCCCTGGGCTGCAGGGGGACAGCCTGCCTCACCATGGTCTTCATCACGGGCTGCAGGGGAATCTCTGCTCCGGCGCCTGGAGCACCTCCTCCCCCTCCTTCTTCACTGACCTGGGGGTCTGCAGGGCTGTTTCTCTCACATGTTCTCCCTCCCCTCTCCGGCTGCCATTTCTGTCTATCCCAGCAACTTTTTTTCCTTCTTAAAAATGTTATCACAGAGCTGTTACCACTATTGCTGATGGGCTCGGCCTTGGCCGGCAGCGGGTCCATCTCAGAGCCAGCTGGCATTGGCTCCATGGGACACAGGGGAAGCTTCCAGCAGCTTCTTACAGAAGCCACCCCTGTAACCCCCCGCTACCAAAACCTTGCCACACAAACCCAATACACTTACACACCATGAGACTATGCACAAAGCCAGACTTGAAAACTTAGATACTACTCTTAGACTAATCCCTGGAAGATGTTTCAGGTCTCTGTATAGAAAGACTCAAAAAAGTGCTATATTCTAAGCAGGCCTAAATATTTATGAAGTGGCACCTGAAGCCTAATGCTTTCTTTATTATGTTGCCTTATTATGGCATAACTGAAGATATAACAGGTCTTGATCTCTAAACATCCATTTGCATCAGAATCTAAGTCACGTTCCTGTTTATTAAATTCAATATTAATTTCACTCAGATGTGCTGAGTGAAATTTATTCATTAGAAAGTCTTGGAAATCACTGTCCTCTTTGCCCGCTGCATCTTTTCCTCCAGTATTCCTTTCCAATCTGGCAGCTTTAATTGGTTCTTAGGTCATGAGGCAAATATTCTTTATTAATCAGTTCTAAGGCCTATATTTTGGCTCTTCAGTAAGCAAGCCCTCTGCTATTCTTGGGAGTTTTCCAGTCTCAGATCCTGCTGCAGACATGCCGATACCTGTGAGTCCCCTTCTATCAACCCCATTCTGTAGAACTGCACCCACTGGGTACAACTTGTCACTCCCAGTAGGCCACCACCCTGGTGCCCAGAGCAATCTCTTTTACAGAGTGTAGTATGCTGTGATGCACAGTAAATTCTACATTTTACACAAGTAAGAATTGCTTTAAAAAAAACCATAATTTTAAGATAGAGGGAAGTATTGTTGAATAAAAGCATAAAAAAATTCTTTTCAAATTGGTCATATTTGTATGTATGCATTCAATCATGACCTAGCCCTCAACTAGCATCCAATTTACATAGTTACATGCCAGACACAAAGAACAATAAAAAAAACCCCAAACCCAAACCAAACATTAATTTGACATCACTTGACAACTACTACCTAGAAATACAGTGCTTGTACTGCAAGGTCTGAACAGCAGCGTTCAAACTGATGCATGTTTGGGGGTATTCATCTTCCCTTTCCAAGACACACAAGCAGAATATCACTGTTCCGTCTAGCTAATCTGCCAAAAGAAGGCACTCAAGTTAAGCTGATTGCCTGAAAAATATGCTATATCAGTGCCAGCTTGGTCACATTTGTCCTCTTTATTTTTCTTCTTTTCTCAGGCTAGCATTGGATGAGCCTGAAAGACCATGGCAAAACAGAGGTATCAGATGCCTTTCAATTCCCTCTTGAAGCAAACATGACATTTTTTGTAGCCCACTGTGGAGTCTGGCTGCTTGTCATGTTCCAATTAGTGAAGCAGATGTGAAAGTCTTAGTATCATCACCTAAGCCTTCAATTTAACTTGAAATGGAACGCTCCTAACTATGCAGGAGTTTACTAGTTCTGTTCTTTTCCCCTAAATGCATATTAATTTCTATTATAAGTTATGTCATTTTAACTTTAAAAATATTCTTCTGCTCCTAGACAAATTTTTGTTCTTGGTAAGTTAATGGCAGTTTTGTCATAATCATCAGTGGGAATAGAAGTAGTTCCTATAATGTGATAATTATTTTAAGCCAAATCTTAATGTGTAACAGACAGTACTCTATTGCTATATTATCACTTAATTAATTTGCCATAAGATATACTGATAAAAATGTATTCAATCCACTTCGTTATGTGTCAGTTTCAAATAATTTTCTATCTCATTATCAGAGTTCTTCTCCATAATAAATGCAAAGCCTTGCTCATACCTAAGAGACTGTTAACTTTTTAAACTTTTTCTAATGCACTAGTCTGATGATTTCAGGGGCTAGTTTAGTATGGGCTAAGTCCTTAACTAAAGTTGGGGAGCTATGACCTCCAGCCCCACCAGAACTTTACTAAAAGTCACCTCAGTGAAGCCTTCCTCAGCTGTTTCCTTCTTGCACTGCAGCAGAGAGACCATCACCACCACACACCAGTATGGGCAGTATAGACAGGAACCAGAAGTACACCACCCCTGCACAACAGCCACGGCAAATGGAAAGGTTCCCACTAGGTAAAATGTGGTAGAGCAGCCACTGCAACACAGTATTGTCTCTATTCATAGTCTAATTTCCAGTAAGTGTTTGAAATATAAAAAACCTCTGGAAAATAGATTGTTAGACTTTATATTGCAGGGAACAGGAGGCCACTAACAAGATTCAAAGAAAAGACAGGTCTAACTGTCAATGTAAGGTTAGTTCCCATGTTGATGAAAGGACTGTGAGAGGCCAAGATGGAAACTGAGGAGGAGAGCTGCCTTAGTCTAACCAAACAGTTGACAGAGAAATAACCAGAAAGCTTTGCACAGAAAAGAAAAAAGAAAAAAGAAAGAAAAAAGAAAAAAAAAGAAAAAAGATGAAAAAAGGTAAAGGAAAAGGAAAAGAAAAAAAAGAAAAAGAAAAAGAAAAAAGGAAAAAAATGAAAAAAGAAAAAGAAAAAGAAAAGGTTTTTTCTTTTAAATAATACAGAAAAGGTATCTAAGTCTTTCTATTGTCTGTGGAGAAAAGCTATGGAACTAATTTAGATACGATGACTTGCGTTTTAGGCATCTCCAGTGAAAGAATCGTAATGAATGCTGAAAAAATTTACTCAGTGCTAAAGGGAAAAAAGAAGAAAAAAGTGGACAGAGATTGCTGTGATACTCACAATAATACCTGCTGACATATAAAAAAGAAAAACGAGAAGAAAGAAGAGGGAAAAATAAAGGAAGATGAAGTCAAGCAAAATGAAACTAATAAAGAGTAACTACTCAGACTACGTAGAAATTCTTGCAAATTTATTACCTTTAATAACACTAATCAATGTAATAATAGCTCCAAATAAGGTAACATGAAATAACACAAGAGCAAACATGCTATGCCTATACCAGTGGAAGAGTTCAATAGTCTATATAATCTGAATATTTTTTTCCCAACAGTATGCATAAGCAATGTCTGGGCTAGAAAATAACATCCAAACCCCCCTACATTTTCCAAGTACTATGCCATAATTTGTGGCTTCTTGAATCAAAGTGGTTTCTAAGAATTTAGAAAACTTTAATAAATTTATTCATTGGACTTGTCCAGTCTTTCCTTAAACCTAAGTATGCTTTCAGTGTTCTGAGCATCCTGAGAGAAGGTGTATTATAGCTTATATTTTTGAGTAAGTATCTCATAGAATCATAGAAAAAATTAAAGTTGAAATTTTAGTTCAACCTCCTGCTCAAGGCAGGCCTAAGTTCAAGATACAGCCTCCTTTTGTGTTACCTGTTAGTTTCATCTGATGTCCCATAGTTCTTCCATAGGAAGAGGCAGGGAAAAAGTGGTCCATATTCACCATCTCTAGACCAGTCATAAAAGCCCTCTGTCATGTCCTCTAGATCACTTTTTTTCAGACTGAAGAATTTGAAACCTACTTACGGATCACATAACTGTTCATTTTCCTACTTTTGAATATCTTTCTTGCCATTGTCTGAAACTTTTCTAATACTTTTTTCTAATACTTTTTTCTAATACTTTTTTTTCTATATTCTTTTTGAGACTGAAGGGAAAAAAACCCCTCAGAATTTGAAGAAGTACCTTGGATTTATACAGGGGAATAATCATGTTCTAACATTTGGGAAATATCATGAATCCATGATATTACACTGTTTTGTTTTGATAAAAATACATAATATTTGATAAATTTCAGGCATATTTGAATGATCTAAAGTTTTCTAGCTCCACTCCTTGTTAGAAACATCATTCTGGAAACTGTTTCTGAGTCACAAGAAACAGATGAAGACTTCTAATATAATAGCAACTACCAATAGTGCTTTAAGCTTCATGATATTATAATATCAGACCAAAATACAGCGTGGTTGTGAACTCAGTTTCTATTTCAGATTTACTTTCCCATGTACTCCTTCAGAGTTGTAAAAAACTATCATCTTAGTCACTAGACTATATGTGAACAGTGCTACGAGTGGTTTAAAAATCACTGAGGAAGTTTTGTCAGCTGGTTTGGCATGAGTTTGTGATTCAACTGCTCTGGTCCTTAAGCCTCATGCTCTCCTTGGTTTTTAGTACTATGATGAATACATGAATAACATGGTATAAAGATACAAACCATGTGAAGTCATAACCAAAGATTTCCTTATTGTTCTTTTTCCCATACAAATTTTCAATAGAGTATTCTGCTGTCATTTTCACCCAAACAGTAAATCTTCATTAATTGATCAATCTGAAATAAATGTATCATTTGGAAGAAAATTTTTTTAAGAGGGCATTTATGAAATTGAGATATTAAGCTGCTAGATTATACTTAGGATAAACATTGTCACTGAATGCAATACAAATAATGACTTGCATTAATTTTCAATTTATTACATTTTCAAATCAAAACATGAAGTTAACAAATCGTATTACTTTTCCTTTGAAAAAATTGCTAAATTGTATTATTCCAGTTCAGTACAATGTCATCAATTTATTAACTTACCATTACATATATCACTAGGGCCTCTACTGAATGTGACAGTTACATTTCCCTATTCTAGTTAAATGTTTTCTCCACAGCCTGTGAAACTGCTATAGCAATTGCTGATCAGCAAGTAAATATTCAGTAAGTAAACGTTCTAAGATAGTGCCTAATTGAGAATGAGTGAACAACGTCAGCTGAAACTGACTCTAAGGAAGGCATGTTCATAATGGCTTGATCAACCGTGCTTGTTAATTCTAATCCTGACTGGATCATTTATTTCTGGAAGTGTTAGTAATAGCAGATAGTAATTATTCCACAGTGAAGGGGAGTGCAAGGGGTCAGTTTCTCATTAAAAAAAGAAAATTAAACACATCAGATTTAAAACAGTTTTTCACCTTTTATTTAGCATTATTTTGGAGATATTACTTCCAGCTAAGTTAAATAATGTATTTAGAAAAGGAATTATTTTTATCCTGTATAGACAAAGGATGCCTTCATATGATGCATTCCCAATACCAGATGAAAACATATTAAAACTCTTTTAGGCTACACCATGATCAAACATGCTGCAACATTAGGTCTATTTAGGAAAGAAAAAGTTCCTTTCATCATGGTTGCTTCTGGACCACAGAATAGGTTCCATACCACAAAAATATTAACGTAAAAATACATTTTACTGAGGTGAAGTTGTCCAATAAAAGTATTGATCATCTTGTCCATTATGGGTCAAAAGAGTGAAAAATTAATGAGAAAACTGCTTTAATACAGTTTCAGTTTAATTAGATTTTTAAAAGAAATGTCACAATTCATAACTCAAGTAAATTTACTAATGATTAAACTACATGATTCATATAACCTATGAATGTTAGAAGTCTAGCTCCATGTAGAGATTAGGTTGTAACTTCATTCTGAGGCAGATAGTAGGTCCAGAGTGAGACTGTTCTTGTATATTTTTAGAGATGAGAACCATAGTCCTTTATTATTTGTGAACTAGGGTAGGATCTAAGGATCTTCCTTACCAGAGATATAGTTTGACATATAAATCCATAGTCATCACCTTTAAATCCCATTATGTTCCATGCAGAAAAACAGAAGTATTCAGAGACTGCCCTATCTGAACTGACTTACATGCCTGTGTGGGATTGGCCATACTCCTAGAATCATGGAGTCATAGAATGGTTTGGAAGGGACCTTTAAAGATCATCTTGTCCGCCCACCTACTGCCTCCCCTGCCAGTGTCTGGAAGCTGAACTAGGTGTCCATGGCCATGGACGTCTTTCACTAGACCAGGTTGCTCAAAGCCCCATTCAACCTGACCTTGAACACTTCCAGGGAGGGAGCATCTCCAGCTTCTCTGGGCAACCTGTGCCAGTGCCTCACCACCCTCTTTGTAAAGAATTTCTTCCTTAGATCCAATCTAAATCTACCCTCTTTCAGTTTAAAACTGTTGCCCCTCGTCCTGTCACTACAGGCCCTGATAGAAGGTCTTTCTCCATTTTTCTTACAAGCCCCCTTTTAGTATTGATAGGCCACAATAAGGTCTTCCCTGAGCCTTCTCTTCTTCAGGCTAAAAACCCCCAACTGTGTCAGCCTTTATTCATAGCTTATAAAAAATTCTTATGGTGATTATGTCCAGACATGAGACAAATTAAATCAGAAGAAACTCATCATAATTTCTAGAGGGAAACCAGAAAAAGAGGTAAGCCTGTTGGGAGTCCAGTTATGCATAATGAAATATCTGTGCACACTCAAAAGGATCCACTCAAATAAAAGCAACCACCAACTATCAATTCTGATTACTTAAATTTGGCATTTATGAAAAATTTTACATTCTGAATAACCTGAATCTGTAAAATAGAAAGAAAAACATTTTTTTGTTAAAATTTTGAGAATTATTTTTATAAACAATTCCTATTAAATGAACTTGTAAAAATACAACAAAAACATCAGAATTAAAAATCAGTTTAAAAATAGAAAAACTTTTAGACAGGTATGATTTCACAAGAAGTACTGAAGTGCTTATAAAATTTAAGGTAACTAGGTAAAATTTCCTACTGTGAAACTGTTCAGTTAAAATTTTAATTATATTGACAAATTAAGTCAAAACTGCAAAATTTGAACTCTCAGTGAGATCCATTCACTCAGAGTCATACTGAGAGTGATCCTCAGCAATACTGTAATAGAAAACTTTTGTCTGGAGGGAAAATAAATACTTGATCTATCTGTTTGAAATACAGAAATATAATGCCCACTTCTCACATTTATAAAAGCATAATGACATGTGGGCAAAAGTGCACTATATTTTGCAAGAGCTAGATGTTAACTGTTGTCTACTAATTAAAATGCAGACAAACTCTCACTTTGATACAAGCCCATGAATAACAGTGACACTTACCCAATTGCACCTTGCCAGTTCACCATTTAATTTCAGCTGTGAATACCATTTTGTGAATTGATTGTTTTTCTTCTAGCTGCAAATAAATGCATAATGAGTGTTTTTATAGCTATTTACTACTTTAATTTTCAGTATTCAGTGTTTTGTCATTTGAAGCTCAGTGACACATGACCTAACACATTAAATAAAGCAGCTGCAATACATGGTGAAATATTTTCCCCAAGTGTCTTTCCACACTGGTATATAGATACTTTAATTTATGGTATTATGTTAATGGTGAGTCAGATCTTTGATTTTGTCTCCAGATCTTATGTCTATTTTTTTTTATTTCACCAGGTCATTTGTTTTATTATGTGTGACCTGAGTAAATGGTCACACTTTCTGCAGAGAAAATTACCGGAAAGAAACCATGATAAAAGCATGTTTGCTCTACACATCAAATACCAAATAGTTAAAAAAGAGAGTGAAAAAAATTTACATCTATTCCTATGCAGTGCCCAAGGGCAACAAGCATTATTTTTTAATATATCCAACCTTATGTTCTTGTCTCATTTCAGTCAAATATTAGAGAATATTTTCAGTAATGAATTCTCAGAATGCTTTTGCATCACTATAAATTATTTCTAAACTGTACTTTACTAAGACTAGAAAGAGGTCCAGCTTATAATTCATATCCTAAAACACTACTTCTCCCTTTTGCCAACATAGGGTGAATTTAGTTAAACACTTAAACCACAAATAGAATATCGATAAGTGCATATATACCTAGGACTTTGAGAAATAATACTGATCTACTGAAAGGCTATTTTTGGCTTTATATTGCACATAATATATCTCATAGCTTAATCTTTCTCTAGCTATCACCCTTCTATGACATATTTTTGTTGTAATTCCACAGAGAATGACACAGTTCTGCATGAAGCAATGTGATTCAATCTAGATGAAGACACCTAAAATCATGTCGAAACACGATGCAGCTACTCACATGGAGGCATTTAGTGTCAGCTGAAAACCCACTGGTATCTAAGAATTGTCAGGGAACTGGCAGTTATGAATTTGAAGCAAAGAAACTGTTGGATATCTATGCTCTGCTAGGCACCTCAAGCATGTAAAATGGCACTACACCTATGCTTAGGCAAAGGAAACCCTAGGTGGCTACCTTAAGGTGACCCAGATCTCTCCTTCTGAGCTTCACTGACTGTATTGTTGGTCTTTTTGAACATCTCCATGGCAAGAATGAACATACCTTGTGCTCAAGCATCTCAGCACATACAGACACCTTCATGCAGGTCTACTTGTAAATGAATTGGAGGCAGTCTGACTCCCCGGCACATTAACTTCAGGTAGTGTTGACCCTCAAACAAGGAGTATTGGGAGAGAAAACGCTCTCTTACCTCCCTTCCCGCCCCTTTCAAATTAGATGTATGCTGCAGCTAAGGCAGGATTGTACAATTGATGCTGATATTTGGAATTAATTTCAGTCTTTTAACTCTGATTTAACATTTTTCATGTTTTTTTTCCTGTTATGGGATACAGAGCTCCAGAGAGCTCATCTGTCAGGTACAAATTAATAAGATCTAGGATGGGGTTTCAAAGATAGTAAAAGAGTTTCACAACTACCAGTTCTTCTTAGGAGTTGGTCAGCACAGTAAAAAACAAAAATTTACAGTCTCTTGAAAACACTGTAATACATTTTTTGTGAATTTAAAAAAAGTAAATTAAACCACAAAAAGCTTTTTACATGCTGCTTAAGTTGATTTTACCATGGGAAGAAAAACAAAAAATAAAACAGTTGTTGGGTTTTCCTATATTAAACAATGAATTCCAAAAGTGGATATAGTCAGAGGTATTTGAAGGTTACCAGAGTTATGTTGGATTGTAACTCTGATCATATTTTTTAATATTGCATGATCATAATTACTTTCCTAGAAGAGAACTGCATCTAAACACAAGTACTCAGAACAAACGCAAAATACTATAAAATGTTCAAAAGCTGATTTAAAGCAGTTAATCATGATTGTTCTTAATTTCCACTGGAATCAGTGGAACTCACCAGTCAGATCATACCCATAGAATTTCCATCATAATGCAAGAGTTAAAGGTAAACAGATGAAAAAAACTTCTTTTCACAAGGACCCTGTATACTAAAAATAAATTAATTCAAAGCAATACTCAAGAGATATGCATATTATTGTAGCCAACAACATACCATCTCATTTTCCTATTCCCTAGTTGTTCAGGAGTAGTAAAATGCGTGTTAGCATGGAGATTTTTTGCAATGGGCCACACAGTTTTTGCTAATGAAGCAAGTCTGTCAGAGAAACAGGGATGGAAAAAAGGGTAATTGGATGTTACTTGAAAACCTTCAGCCTAAGTTGTGGTTTAGAACTGACAGGTTCTGTCAATATTTACAGAGACATTTATTACTATGCCATATATGCTCAGAATGACACACATTTTTGTACCATAATAATAATTTCGTAGTGTTATTATCTTATTTTGAACTTTTTAATGTATTTAAAGTATAAAAAGTTGTGGGTTTTTTTTTTTAAGATTGCATAAAATTTACAATTAACTGCAGGTTTTGGTCTCTGGTTTCATTGAAAATAAACAGAACATTATAAAAACTGTGAAAGCTCATTATTATTTGCGTAAGTGAGAACCGGGTAGTGAAGCTAAGAGACATGTTCTGCCTATTTAGAGAATGCATTTTGCTTATTTTTATAGTATTAGAACATAATTTAGAAAGCAATTAGTAACAAAAGACAATTGCAAATACATGTTTAGTATCTAGGTTCTGCTAAATATCAACATTATATTTCATTCACAAAGACATGGTCAGAAATAAATCAAAACAAAAAATATGTAATGATAAATGAGAAACTTTGAAATAAGGGGAGGTTAATTTCTTTAACACTTATAGTGTGCTTTTTGAGAGCTTTATGTTTTAACATTTTCAGTGTCAATAATTTATTAACATGTTTTCATATGATGGGCAGCTGAATATTTCTTTAAATGAACAATGGATGACAGGAATCTTCTTTCTAGAAGAACTCTGTGTTTAAGGCTTATGTTCAGCCTTTATCATGTTTTAAATATAATGTTGAATCTTGACCTGTACACAGACAGTGGTATATACATGCTTTATTTCCATTTCCTTTTGATTTTTTGCCTAGAAATAATAAACAGAAAGGAGACCTAATTCTGAATATAAACTGAGATCTGCTATATATGCTTAGAAGGGAAATTAGAAAATTTCAGAAAATCCTTGGAATTTGCATTCCTGAAATCTGCAATATCAATCAGCCACATGGTGTATAATTGTATTCCCTCTTCTGCTTCTTTTTCTATTTCTTTTTTACTGAAGTTTTATTCTCACTGAAAAAAATTATATGAAAATCTGGAACAAAATTACATTAAGGGACATCAATCAAATAAACTGTCATGTTTCCCAAATGAAACTTTCCACTTTTGAAGAAATGCTGCTAACATCTGCTGAGTATCTGCAGGATCTCAGATTTAAAATTTGGTGGGACCTTTTTCTAGCCCAATTATGTTTATGAAAACACCAAAAGCTCGTTTTGGACTGCTAGGCTATATTAACGGTGATAATCCATGGCTAAGCTATCTGAAAACCACTTTTTTGCTGACCAATGTTATTAGCTCAAAAAAACTGAAGATGAGCTCTTTTAGAGAAGAAATTTAAGATATGTACCTGTGTAAAAAAAAAAAATCTATCTTTTATTTTAAGATGTAATTCCATAGCTCCCACAGGAGATTTTAGGCACTAAGTTCTCAAAAGCAGCTAACTGGAGTCCCGAATTTAATACATCCAGGAGAGAATTTGAGACAAACTTCTCTAATGGAGGCTCCTGACTTTCCTGTTTTGCAGAAGTGACTGTTGGGAACTGCACACCTGAAGCTTTGAGTGGCTGAATGCCTATAGGGTATTTTGCCCCAATCTTATATATCTATATGACATTTAGATGACCTCTGCATACTTTGATTTCCAAATAATTACAGAAAAAAAGAAGCTCATTATAAAGTATCCACCATATGTTTTTTATAGTAAGTTTTATTAACAGCACTGTCATTTTGTCTTTATTTCTCCCTAGATCCGCTCCAAGAAATAAATAAACAGCTTTTACATTTTTTCATTTTTAACTTTCAGCTATTTACATATTTTATACTATTGCTCTCAAGTCATAAGGAGATATATTACATAGTATGTAAATATGACTGGATTCCGATCTCTGTTACATCTCAATAATAAATAACATAAGACTGCCTTACAATGCAAGCAACAGTACAAGCACAAGATGTAAAAATGATTGAGAACTGGAGTTTATGAGAACACAAAACTAAAGGGAATAGAGGTAAACAAAAATTAATCAGATATGTTTGTGAAGAAGCACAAAATAAAACTATGTGGGTTACTCTTCTCCATCAGGCATGTATAATTCTATTGTTTCAAAACTTGCTTGCTGGCTCAGTTCACAAATGTATTCAGGTCTTTGGAAGCTTGCTGTTTTGCATTTGTGAGCCATCTCCATGAACTTACACAGTGCAGTCATTTAGAGTGTTGCTTAAAAATATTCTCTAAATCCAGCTCCACGTAGGGGATGTCTACTGTTTGTAATACACAGTGTAAAGCAGGTAATATCTAAGTGTCAGTTGATTACATTCTCCTTTAAGCTAGAGAAGAGAGAAGAGAAGAGAAGAGAAGAGAAGAGAGAAGAGAAGAGAAGAGAAGAGAAGAGAAGAGAAGAGAAGAGGGAAGCAAAGCGGAAAGGAAAGGAAAGGAAAGGAAAGGAAAGGAAAGGAAAGGAAAGGAAAGGAAAGGAAAGGAAAGGAAAGGAAAAGTTTTTTTAAAATTTTTGACTGTTAGACCTGAAATTTTGTAATCCCAAGGACCGCTCTTTTTTCTATGTATCTGTACTTCTGCAAACAGCTTAACACTGTTTCTCCTCCCCTACAGAGTGTAAGAACTATTCCTTGTTCATGAAGCTTTTTGAAACTCCTCTCTAACAGAAGTCAAATGAACAAGTTGCCTTATAGGAAGACATGGTAGTTGTCTCGACAAGCCTTTAGAGGGTAATTGTTGTATAACACTTGCTGCCCAATTTACCACTGGCTACTGTTTTGAAGAGAAAATGCTGAGTATGCTAAGAGAGAACACATTGTAAATTCATGTCTTATCTCTATCAGCTGTTTTTGCTGATCATGGACAGTCAGCTAAACAACTATAAACCCTGCTCAGTAACAGAGCTGGAAAGAGTGGATCTGAAGAATGAAAAATATGCTGGCAATGAGACAGGTCTTCCTGCTGGCCAGCCCATCAAAAATGGTGCTGAGTGTGTCTGAAGAAGGTAGATGATAAATCAGTGAATCAGGCTAAAAGAAGGACATGAAGAAATTGACAGTTCTGTCAACTAGCTCTTGGTGGAAAGCAATTAGGTTATGATGAATAAGAGAAATAAATCATGCAGAAACTGTGGACATTTAATTAAAGGAAACCTCCCCCCAAAATACAAAATTGTGGCAAACTTTCAAAGAGGAAATAGATTGCAATGTTTCCACTGCAAAAGTAAAATGAAGAGGCAGAAGGAAAGAGCACAAATGTCCTCTGAAAATACTCATAATTAATTTCCTTCCTCCTCCCTTTCTTCCTGTCTTCCCCATCCCTACCCTCTCTTTCCCTCCCTCCCTCCCTCCACATCTTAATCTGAATTTTGTTACAGATTAGTTATCATGTCCCCCCTCTCAGAATGGAAGTGCAGAGAAATACTCCACTAAGAGCAGGAGTTCAGGAAGCTCAAGGCCTTTGTAGCTGGGGAGACAAACAAGAATAGTGAAAATGGGGTGGGAGGTCAGTGTTGGCCCAAAGAGACGGGTTAGCACCTGGTAGAGCAGGACTTGTCACTCTTGTTGCTTCTGAGAAAGCATAAAGAGTAGGACATGACTATTTTGGCATTCCCCCATAGCACCAGACAGCTATCTGGCTCTTTCTCTCAGAAGCAGCATGAATAGTTATAGTGGTATACACTGGTCAGAGCTAAAGACAGGCTGATTTTTTTTTTTTTTTTTTTCTTTTTTTTCACTGACTGAACAGAAACATGACTTCTATGTGTCATCCCCTAAAACACAGCAAAGATGGTTGGCTAAAGTAACCTAAAAATGAAACTGTGTGCAGCTTTATATTTTCAGTATTAAAATTAAAATGGACAAAAACTGAGCTGAATGCTCATCATTTTCTACTATGCAAAACCTTTTAAAAAAAATGTATTTAATTAACAGAAATAAGCTTTACTTTTCAGCTGAATGGTAAAATATAAGGGAATCATCTCTCTGACTGTCAAGAAAGAAGTGTTGCAATAGGGAGACTGAATTTCAAATGTCCCATTCTTTCTTAATATAAGCTCATAGTGCTTTTACTTTCTCCTTCTCCAAAATACTATATGGGTTATGTCAGCATACATAAAGTGTGATAGCTTGTTAATAAAGAATCAAAAATAATTTCTCTCTTGGGAGATTTTTCCCCTCTATTTTATCAGTTATTTTCAGATTACATTATGTTTCCTTAATGTTTAGCTTTGATTGCATAGGGGGCATTGTAGTAACTTATTAGTTCTTTAGAAAGCTTTGTTTCTTAATATTCCCCATTATAAAGAGTAATTTTAGCTCATATTAAGCATATTAAGATGTGTCTAGCTGAATTTTTTTTTTTTTAAATCACCTTTATTTATCATCCACCTATCCATTAAAAACACTAAGAAACTCCTGGTGCCATACACAGAATAAAATCTATTGTTGTGTCATACAAAGATAAACCAAAGTAAAACAAAGTAGACACAGTCACTTGGTCTTTAGAAAAAAAAATGCAGTTACAGCTAAACAAATTTTAAAAAGAAAAAACAAAAACAAAACTCAAGGACAGTCAAAACTGTTCCAGACAAAAGAAGTCTGACAAGCCTCAGTACTGAGGCCTTGCAAACTCATTGCAAAACTTTTGGCCTTTTGCTAGCAATGGCAATTCTGGATGACTGGTGGACTATGAGCTGCTTTCAGGTTTGTTCGATCTCTATGTTTGTTGTTTTGTTTTTTGTGGTTTTTTTCTGTGTTTGAAGGCCCTCGCAATCTTTGGAAAATAGGTATAAAAATGAATACAGAAGAAATCATAAACCTTCACATCTGAAGAGTAAATAATATCTACATTCTCTTTAACTCTTTAACCAAATAGTGAATAAAACAGCTGATAAGGACAGGGGACCTCATTTTTGTGTCTTCTTCTTTTTTAATTGATGTCCCTGAGCAGGTCCCTCCCTTTTCTAGTGTCTGCATTTCTTGTCTGTAGTTTTAATGTGACTTACCTGCCTTACTATGCACTCCTCTTTTACTAGCCACAGTGCAATCTAGAAATCAGAGCCTTACAATTCTTTATTTTAAATAGGATTACTATTTTTTTGGGGGGGGAGAGGGGAGAATAATCAAGGAATCTGTGGATTTTTTGTTATTTCATCAGAATATTAACAAGCTCCTAAAAAGCGGCATCATAAACAGGATTTATCTGTTGCCTGTAAATCAAACATTTCCTGTCCTGGGACAGGGACAAGAAACAGTAATCAGGTTTTCTTTGACTCTATGTTTCTTCTTCACCTTTCTATTAGGCCTTCCTCTGGAATTTCTAGAAAAGATGCTATCTTGAGTATTGTCTGAGAAAAGTTGGCACAAAGTGGCAAGAAATAATTAATGTTTATTATACAGCTAAATAAAAGGGAATATTTTATATATATATATATATATTTTAATTCACTGAAAATAGGAAAGCATACGAAGTTACTTCTTGTCAGTCCACATATAAGCATACAGCTGTCTACATATAAGTGAACTACTGTCTACATGTATGTAAAGAATGTATATAGTGTAGATTATAGACTACATACAAAGGAGGGGGAATGGTATAATGGACACAGTAAATAATGAAAGTGATTGAGAAATCAAGAAACAATACACAATATTTCATGCATTTTATATAAAATACTTTATGTTACAGATCCAGTATTCTAAAATAATTACATACTTATCTCTCAATGTTGTTTACAGAGAAAACCCCCCATTGAATTAACTGATTTTCTCCATTTAAAACTAAATCATCACATGACTTTCCTTTCAGTAACTTGTGTGTGTGTTCTGTGATGCAATCTTCTACTTGGCTCCAGTAAAATATCTAGAAAAACCAATCCACTTTCCTGTTTTCCAAGTGGAACTCTGCTTGGGAATAAGAATTAGGTACCACAGACATCTGCACCAATTGATAAAGGCTGCAATTATGCACAAATATATACCTCCCTATCCACACCTACCATTAGTGTCTGTCTCCTCTTGGCAGTAAATTGGGCTCCTCTCTGGTTAAAAATGCGTTTACCATCCGTAACTGTGGTGGCAATGGTTTCTCTTACTTCACTGTTATGCAAACCTCCATCTAGGGAAACAGAGTGACAGTGTACCATACTGAACAAGCATTTACTAGCTTAACATCAAACAGCATTTGGCTACTTACAGTGTAATCCAAAGCTAATAAAACTTAGTTTATGCAAATGCTATAGCTATTATGCTATATGCAGGACACTGGTGCAGATTCAGCTGGAAACTGGCAAAACTCTGGGTATCTAACAATGAAGATCAGTCGCATAATTTCTGTTAAATATATTGTTTTCTTAGTTAATATATGTAAAGTGCCATAGGCTGATTAAATAAATATTTACTAGTAGAGACCTTCCAACAAGTGGAAATCGGGGGGGGAGGAAAGCATACATATATAGTGAGTTTAAAAGACCTGAGCTTAGAGAGATTAATGTTTCACAGCATTTCATGCTTTCATTATCTTGCTTCTTGCTGTAGAATTCTTGAAGATTTTATTTTTATTTTAGTTTGAAGTGTTAAGTCAGTAATTTCTACAGTTAACTGGTCTTGAATATAATTTAAGCGAGGCATAATATATGCATGTACATTCAATCCACAATAAATTAGATTTCAAGGGCATTAATCACCTGTACTCCTCATCAACGCATGAGTAGGTTGTATTCAATACTGTACCTTTTGTTCAGGGAAGATAGTAGTAGCAGAAGCAACTGTCAGAAACTGATAATGATTCAAATTGTGCTATCGTGAAATGAAAACAGTCCAGCAAAAACAAAGGGAGTCAAAGACTGACTAAAGTCCCCTTCCTACTGGAGCTGCAAAGACTGAACCAGCTTAATAAGTTTGCCTTGTATTTCTCATAATATATTAGCGTTCTTCCCTTTCTAAAATGAGCATAGCTGATACATATATCGATAGCTACACCTCTTGGGAATACACATCTACTTTTCCCACTGGATGCCACTGTTTGATCAAATTCAGGCAAACAAAATTCTGGAAAAATCTTGAAAATCTGTAGCTGGAAGAAGCCATTAATTCAAATTAAAACACAGGTTCTTTAGGAAACATGAAGCATGTTTTATTAAAATGCCTGGAGCACAATTACTGTGGTTTTAGTACGGGTTACACAAAATTAAAGATTGTATGAGGAAATAAAAAAGAACTTAATTTTGACTTCATCAGAAAGATTTACAAAAATAAGGGCAAGATAGGATAATAGAACAAATTACTGAGGTATAAAAGCAGATCATATTTGTTGAATAACAGATAAATGTTTCAACACCTTACTCTTTTTAAGTATGAGTTTGTGATTTGAAATTCACTGATGAAGAGACTTGCCGCTAACATTAAAATATTTCACAGCTGGAATACCAAGTACTTTTTTCTTCTTCTTTATAATAGAATTGGCTGTTTGAACAGTATCAGTTATTTCTAAAAGCATGTAGTCTAACTTTATTGTCACTGGAATAGCACTTTCACCACTCACTTTCAGAAGACATGATCAGGCCAACAAGAGTATTATGAACATACTGACTTAGCAGTTGTCCTGGTTTTGGCTGGGATAGAGTTAATTTTCTTCTTAGTAGCTGGTACAATGTGTTTTGAATTTAGTGTGAGAATAATGATGATAACGCACTGCTGTTTTTGTTGTTGCTAAGTAGCACTTATCCTAAGTTAATGATTTTTCAGTTTCCCATGCTCTGCCAGCAAGCAGGTGCACGAGAAGCTGGGAGGGAGCATGGCCAGGACAGCTGACCCAAGCTAAGGGATATTCCATACCACAGAACATCATGCTCAGTATATAAACTGGGGGGAGTCGGCCGGGAGGGGTGGATGGATGCTCAAGCATCGGTCAGCAGGTGGTGAGCAATTGCATTGCGCATCACTTGTCTTTTCTTTTTTTTTTGTTTGTTTTATTTTTATTATTATATTTTATTATTATTATTGTTAGTATTATATTTTATTTTACTTTAGTTACTAAATTGTTCTTATCTCAACACACGAGTTTTACTTTTTTTCCCAGTTCTCCTCCCCATCCCAGTGGGAGGGGGAGGAGTCAGTGAGCGGCTGTGTGGTGCTTAGTTGCTAACTGGAGTTAAACCACAACAGCAGTCTAACTGCTTAAAGCAGCATGGTTCAAGTGACAACAACAGTATTTAAAAAATGATAGATGTTCTAGTACAAAATAAGAAATGGCCTCTAAAATTTAGGTTCTTAAAATGCAACACCATCAGACAAGAAAATATTACAAAAATAAGAACATACCAATAAGAACAGGAGATACGAGGATGCTGTGAAAAAAAGCAAAGACTGCAAGTAAAATTAATACAATATTAAGAGATTATGACAAAAGACAAACTGTTATCAGAAATTTAAAAAGAAATATGGGACGAAAAGGTGGTGATAATATTTTAAATCTTCTGTTTTATCTAGATTATCATACACTGGTCACTTGTATAGCATTTGAAAGTCTGCTTTTGCTTTTTTTTAATAACCTGAAGTTTCACACGAATTCTGACAACACAACATTGGGTTTTTAAAATATTTTATATGAATTCTTCACATTTGTAAGTACAATCCAAAAATGTACCACAGCTAAGTAATTACAGTTGTCTTATAATAGAGACATAAAGGGTTTTTTTGTGATAACATGAAGTAATCTTTCCCATTACTTTTCAACATCTTATACATTGCATATCATTTTCTGATCTGTTTACATTATAATATTTCTAGAATTCTGAAAATGTGTGATACCTCAATCTGGAAAACATTCCTAAAGCTTGCTTTACCCTAAAAAGGAGCAGCTGACACTCCTATGTTTGATAAATTGCCTGAAGGCAAGAATAAGAAATCCCTACCTGTGTCAAAGATGCATATATACCAAGTCCAGGTTTTATACAACACTTCACTATTTCAAGACTCAGTTTTCCAGATTGCTTTAACTAAGATTGCACACTAAACCTTTACATAATTGTAAAGTTTGGCTAGAATAGTGTAATACACCTTTTGTGGTACTTTTTGATAGTGTCTTCTAGTATTCTAGGGCAGAAAACTTTAAGTGTCTTGCTTAGAAGCAGTCAGAGCACTGCTGTCTCAAGCCTTTGCTCAGCAGAGGCAGTGCTGGCACAGGACAGCTGGTTTGGCTGGGAGGTGGAATAGTAGAAGTTAAGAATTGGTAGCAAGAAGGAAAATGAGAGTGGGGTAAAAAATATGTCAGTGTCAATGTAAAAAATGTAAAAAATGACTCAAAATCAAGAAGAAAGGAAAGGTTTCATAGAAAGTGACAAATAAAAGGAGGGGGGAGCGAAGAAAAGAAAACTAAGAAACAAAATTATAAGTGCTTTATAAAACAGTATTTTTTAAAAAATATTTTCATAAAAATTTTTGTTCTTGTCTGCATTTGTCATTTATTCTGTGGGTGGATTTGTTAAGGTGATATACCATCACAGGTAGAACTAATGAGTGTGCTCTGTGTTTTTATCTGCATATACATATATGTGTGTTTATCTGTGTCACTGTGAACATGTGTGTATGTATATTTAACTGTACCATTCTATACATGGAACACAGTCCCACTTTCCCTATGAAGCTGTCACTAACTCTGATTTATTTTTTTGTTTAATTAGAAATTAGTGTAACCAAATAAAAAGAAAGAAAAAAAAAATAAATAGGAAACTTTGGGCATTGTATCATATGGAGGAGAAAGAAAAAAAAAAAAAAGGAGTCATACATCTCATAACATCTCATACATGTGATTGTGAAGTTAAAGTAAAAGTCTTCCAGGCACTCATTCAAAGTACACAAAAATGAGCAGGAATTCTTTAAAATTCAAGGAGTTTTGGGGATAAGACAAACACAAGTTTTCACATAACCATGTACATCTGAAGTTGTCTGTAGTCTTAAGTGTCAACTTTTCATTAGCCTAAATAAAAGTATAAATTACTGGATCACAAACAATAAGGAGAAAAGAGTATAACAACAGCCTTATTATATAATTGTAACTACTTTGAATGCACACGACAGCATATTTCCCCTATTCAGTTTCCCTTGTCAGAGCGAAAAGCCTTATTTGACCATGTTTTATGATAGCATGAAAGCTAACATGAACTGGTATTACAGGAAAAAGAAAAGTAACATAACATGGTCTCAGCCTGGTGTATTTGTTAAGTTTTGAGCACATCATTGCTTTTAAGACAAAATGACACAGAAATAATCAAAAGGGATTCCGAAAGAGTAGCAAAGGTGAAGTATCTTTTTGTCTCTGGTGTAGACTATTGTAACCTCAGTTCTGGAGATATTAAGGCTTATTAGTCAAGTAATTTATCTGACAGTGTTCAATGAAAAGGCAAATCAATGAGTGACAGTGAATCACAATACAAAATGGGTACATTAAAAGACTGACCAACTATCTTTTTTTTAAAAAATTCTACTGTTACTAGAAGTAGCAGAAGCTGTACTGTAGGATATTAAAAAATGCAATTATTTGGTATGCATTTTATACTATTTATTGTGTTCTTGTGTATCTCTCTAAAACCTTTACTGTCTGATGCAAGTTGGTACTGAGATATATCCATCTAGGTAAAAAAGGTAAAAATCATAGCTATAATAATTTAGTTAATATTGTGCCATTATAGCTTCTGTTTCTAAACTCTAATTATTGAAAGATAAAATTTAAGACAAAAAGGTTCTAACAGAAAGGATAAAGCAGAATTGGCACTGGTCACTTAAGGATGCTGTAAATGGCTCATCAGTTAGAATCTGTATACTGCTTAGAAGAAATAAGTCTACATAGTATTTCAGGAATAGAGAAATACCTTCTGCCCACACCATGAACCAGTCAGATAAGATCCAGCCCTGAGTGTAAAGGTGGCAAAGCTGAAAGACCCTGCAGCAAAAAGGCACCAGTCTCAGGTGAGAGCTGATTTGCACCAAAGGAGCTTGAAGCAGGCAAAACAAGCTCCTGTGCTCCTGGAACTGGAGGTGCAAACATATCTATACCCTCCGTCCTGGGTTTCCAGCAGTGTGCGCCAGCAGTGAGCTGTTCACGCGTGACAGAAGGCGTGAGGTAAAGAGGACGGTCCAGGTGGATAAGCCATAGCAGGGCCTGGGCTTTATGCTCAGGGCCATCGGTGCTGTCTAGTGCTGCCAAAGCAAGTGATGAGGAGGCACCAGTAAGGGTACAGGAATGGGGGAGGAAAAGGAAGATAATGTGGGCTTAAATAAACATCAGAAAACACTACTGTAGCTTAAATACTGTGACAGGTAAGAATGGGGTTGAGTTTTCAGCTGAAGATCATTTGATAGTAAAGCTTCCTTTTGGTCTTAAAATCTGAAATAAATTACAAAAAAAGAAAAAGGACCTGATTCTGGAAATAGGCTTGTGAGCAATATCAATTACATGACTACATGAATATGAGTTCTGTAGGATGAACCAACGCTAGCAGTACTGTAAATGGCCAAAGTTAGTGTGCTAATCATCCATGCAATGGTTGAAAAGCACTTCTGCATGTCTGAAATGCTTAAGAAAACCCCTTTCATATTACCTTATTTTAATATTTCCTAAAATGACCTGCCTAAAATCAAGCCAGCTGTGAAATAGAGCTATGCAATCTGACCTGGTTCATTCTGTTTATGCACAAAATAATAATAGCTTCTGTACTGTCATTATTTGATGTTAAAATTTTCTCTTTGTGTTTTTGCTTTTCTTTTTCCTCTTATCAGAAATACTTAAAGCAAAGTCCTCACTGACCCCTCTTGTCATTTAAACATATTCTAGACCTGCAGTTTCTCATCTTACCCTACAGTCTTTTTTTTTTTTCCCCTTTTCTTTCTGTGGTTTGTTGTGGGTTTTTTTCATCTCTTACTTCAAAGAATCACTAAGAATCTTTACCTGTAAGCATGGAAATTGCAAACAAAGAGCTCTGTCTAGATGATAAAGGAAGTACAGTCTTTCAGATTTATCTGTTCTTTAACATTTAAAGTAATTGTTAGAGTGAGTGTGGTTACCATGCTGTATATGAGGACAGTGCAAAACAGGCCGCCACCTATCTTAAGCAAAGCTGTTGTTTTCATGCCCCAATTAGAAAGAAATCTTTCTGTGATATTTCCATATGCTTTTATTGACAAATCTTTGTTATTTTCTTTGGAAACAATATATTTTTTTAAAAGTCTACATTTTGACTTAAATACTATTAAAAATAAATTTATCTTTAGGATGGATTTGTGACTTTATTGCTGATGTATTCTATCTGATCCAGAGTTTATTTTAAGGATTCTCAGATATCAAAATTTGTCATAATCACATTGATGTCAGTGGAGTCACTTTAATTTTTGGAAGATAAGAAAATAATCCACTCCATTTTTTTGTCCGAGTTCATGGTAACTATTGGAAGATATAAACTATCATCTTTAAGGACTATTATAAACTAGTTATATTTTTCCTAGTATTTTTAAGTTATGAAAAACAAAGCTTAGGGCCCAGTGAAGTTCAGGTCATTATACTAAGGTATTAAAAAAATCTTCTTTATTTGAAGTCTGTGCAAAAAAAATCCTTCTATCAATTCAATTCATAGTTAAAATTAAAATTAAAATCCATTGCAGGTCTCAAATGTGAAAAAGTGGATTTTTATAGAAGGGGCTAGGGAGAACACATCTCAAGAACTTTAAATGCTAAAATAAATTCTACTCTGTGACCTTCATATATTAAAGTTAGTAGGAGATCTGTCATTACATTTTGGTGGTAAAACAACAGCAGTTCTCTTTCTGAGCAAACGCTCTATAAAAGCAGCAATATTTTCCCAAAATTTCTTTTCCTATCTTAAGCTACCTTGTCTACGCTAGATATTGTTGTTTAATCTGCCAGTACTTTAAGGAATTATACAAGCAGATAAATTAGCTCTAATCCCTGCCCCTGAAGAGTTTCATTACACATAACTACAATGATATGAGAGAAGGCAAAACAAAAGAAAGAATTAGCAGGGGATAAGGGGAGAGAAGGAAGGAAATCAACTATGAAATCCTCAGTTTTAGTGGCGCTTTGCATAGTGTTCTATTTAGTTATTTTTGTCTTTCATGGAGGAATAGTACAATAAAAAACAGACGGAAGCTGTGGAACAGATAAGAAAGCTATGAATGTGAGGAGGAAGAGTATGTAGCCAACACGTAGGGACAACTGAGGGAAGGACATGTGAAACGAAATGTGTGCCTTTAAGAAGTTTGCAAGAAAACAAGTTGCAATCAGTGGTGAGGGAGAGGTGCATGATATACAAAGCTGATCCATGAGAATTCAAGAGTCCACAGCTTTGAGAGGTTTCTGATCACAAAACCCATCAGGCAGAGAGGAAAAAGTCTGAGGAGAGTCATCACATGACTGTGAAGGTATAGAGACAAAAATGAAAAAAAAGAATATTACATTAATATAAAATCACTTTGGGGGTTGGGGTTATTTGTTGCAAGAAAGAGAACAGCACTGTCAGAAGGACTAATTTCTATGGTCATGAAGAGATTCAGAAAAACAGGCAGTGCAAGTTAGTCTGGTTTCTTCTTATTGCTGTTTTGCTTTCTCTGATCTGTTTTTTCAAACTGCCCTTCCAGTAGAAATGAAAGTCTCCTGCTCTGGAGGAGGGATGCTTCAATATGTTGTAAAAGCAACTGTGGAACCATCTGAGGGGGAGTGTTTTGAGAGGTATTTACAGCACTACAGAATTAGCTAGCAAAGCATCAATGTATTAATATATCTTCTGTTCACAAGCCTTCTTTGGATTATTCCTGCTATGTCTTAAATCATTTTGCAATTGCCCATTAAAGAAAGCAGTGGAAAATGTAATCTCTCTCCTTTTCCTTTTCCTTCTCTCAAATCACTAAGTACATTAAACTGGGTTGTGTCTTGACTATATACAGTGCAAACACAATATAAGTCCCACGGCATTATACAAAATCCAGGCAGGGAAAGGAACTAAATATTTCTACCTCATAGAATCACAGAATTGCTGAGGTTGTAAGGAACCTCTGGAGATCATCTTGTCCAACCCCTTGCTCAAAGCAGGGTCAGCAAAAGCAGTTGCTTAGGACCGTATCTAGCTGGGTTTTGAATATGCCCCCAAGGACAGAGATTCCAGAACCTCTCTGGAAAACTTCCTCCAGTATTTGATCACTCTTAGCGTAAAAATTTTTTTTCATGTATTGAACTGGAATTTCCTGTTTCACTTTCTTGGTTTTTGTCTTATTGTTGGATATCACTGAGAAGAGTCCAGCTCCTTTCTTATTCCTCACCCATCAGGTATTTATACACATGAGTAAGATCCCTCCTGAGCGTTCTTGTCTCCAGGTTAAACACATCCAGCTGTCTCAGCCTGTCCTCATACTACAGGTGCTCCAGTCTCTTAATAATCATGAAAGATTATTATCTTTGTGGCCCTTCATTGGACTCTCTCCAGTATGTCCATGTCTGCCTTGTACTGGCAAAACCAGGACTGGGCACAGTACTCTGGATGTTTTTCATGAGTCCTTAACACAGAGGAAGTATCACCTCACTCAGCCTGCTGGCAACATTCCTCTTCATGCAGCCCAGGAGGCTGTGGGCCTCCTTTGCCACAAGGTTGGACAGTCAATTTGGTGTCTAGCGGGATCTCCAGGTCTTTTTCTGCAAAGCTGCTTTCCAGCTGGTTGACCCTCAGCAGGTACTGGTGCCTGGGGTTTTACTTGACATTTCCTTTTGCTGAACTTCATGAGGTTCTTCTCTGCCTGTTGAGGCCCCTCTGAATGGCAGTACAACTATCTGATCCAACCAACACTCCCAGTTTTGTACCTTCTGCAAACCTGCTGTGGGTGCAGCATATACTGTCATTCATATCATTAATGAAATGAAAAAGTACTGGTCCCAGTCTTGACCCCTGGGAACACCGTTAGTGACTGCCTTCCAGCTGAGCTTTGTGCCACTAGTGATAACTTGTTGATCCTGGCAGTTCAGCCAGCTTTCATTTCATTTCACTGTCCAATTAACTAGTGTGTAATTCATCAGTTTGTCAATGAAATGTTATGACATTGTGGAAAGCCTTGCTGAAGTCAAGTTACATAGCATCTACCACTCTCCCTTCATCCACCCTGCTAACCATTTCAACATAGAATGTGATTATCAGGTTGATTAGGCATGATTTCCCCTTCATAAATCTGTGCTGACAACTCCCAAGAGACGCCTTCTCCGTCATATGCTTGGAAAAGGTTTCCAAAGATTATTTGCTCCACCACCTTCCTGGGGATTGAGGTGAGGCTCAGCAGCTCACTAGAGCATCCTCCTTGCCCTTCTTGAAGATGACAGTGATCATTACTTTCCTCCAAGCCTCAAGAATCTCCTCCACTTGCGATGACCTTTAAAAAAATAATTGAGAGTGGCCTTGCAATGCCAGCTCCCTCAGCACTCATGGTTGTATCCCATTGGGTCCTATAGTCCAGTTTGTTTAAATATTGCTTAGCATTTGGCAGGGAGCCATGATTTTTGACAATGTCATGACCCCACATGTTTTCATACTACTCTGTGCTTGTGCAGTATGACTGTGACCAGCCACCATTTCCACTTTACGTCTCTGTGATTCACAAGTTTCCATTTTTTGAAACTGTCCTACTGATTTGGTCTCTCAGCAGGCTCTGTCCACTTTTTTTCCTTCAGATCAGGAAGTGCTTATATTTGAAAATATGTAGAATTATATATAAACACAAATATATGTATATAAAGGAGTGCACAAATATGTATAAAAATCCTAATAATTGCACATAGATATACTTTAGATATATATTTATCTATAACTATGCATTAGTATATACATATATACAGATATGAAAGTTAATTATATGGATCCATAAAGGTGCAGGTATAAAATGTAGAAAACATTCTGTAGTAAGAGCTAATGCGATGAATAATTAAAGCTTAAATGTGAATAGAAAGTAATTAAACAAAGGCAAAAGGCTAGTGTGGGGCACCTAATATTACAAGGCTGCTGAGTTCTTCAAAGCTGTTCTTCTTGGATCATGCTCCTCACTGAATTCAGTTCCTCGGTGAATTGTTCCCAACAACAATCCTTGAGGCCGGGTGGGCTGACGTTCCAGAAAGTCTGTTTAATCTTGCGTGTAGTTACTTTATGTAGACCATTTACCTGTATGCGTACTATGTCAGCCAAACTCCTGAGAGGCTGAAAGGAGAAATTCTCTCAGCTGAAGAATGTCACAGGGTCAGAAACAGATTCAGAAGTGAATGCCACCATGTAGCTAGGGGCTGTGTGTTGACCAGAGTGCAAGCTGACCCTGCTGCAACTCACGATCTCAGCCCTGATAAAGGGGGACAGGCACATCCTCCTGCTGGAGGCTTATGCCATCACTTCTGATGGTGTAGGACAAAAAGCAGACTGTCTCTGATGAAACTGGCCTGGGAGACCAAAGGCTTTCTGTGAATGATCATTAGTTAGTTTTATCCAAATCAAACATTTCCTTTAATCTTAAAAAAAAAATAATCTTTAAACTGTTCTTTACTCTTCAAAAAAACCCCCCAAACCGAAACCAGAAACAAACCCCCAAAACAAACCCCCCCCCCCCCCCCAACCCAAACCCTTGGAAGTAACAATGAGTCTTCCATACAGAAAGAAATTTCAACTAAATATCTGATACAGTTAGAGATAGCATCAACTGTCCAAAACACAATTCTCCAGGGAGCTGCAAGCATGCTACCTGTTTGACAGTGGTCATAATTTAAAAAATATTTATAAGTACATTCCTGCATATTTAAGAAAAATACAACAGTATTTGTGGTTCCCAAAGGATTTCTTCACTGTATTTCAACAAAAGCTGACATTTAGAAAGCTCTTTTTGGTAAAGTTTTCCCTACAACAAACCACATGTTGTGATTTCAAACATGGTTTTGCATTAGATGGATTTATCATTGCAGTTATTTAGTTGTTTTTCTGTAAATCAGACCCACAAAATATAACAAGGTCTAAAGTGTACTCTTCACATTTGTATGGTAGCAATGGTGTGCAACAAGCCCATGCTGTGTCAATGAGAGATAATACCCCTACACACTGTACAGAAAGATGACTCCCCTGAAGTTTGAGCTATTAGGTTTACATGGGACAAAAAGTATGCTGTTGTTGAATATTAACAAGACAAAATGGCAACAGGACATTTGATTCCCCAAAAGTGGGGAGCTAAAACAGAAGCAGTAGAAAATGAGCTACAAGAGAAGCAGGGGACGTGTTCTTTTCTTCCTGTATGGCAGACAACAGATCTCACACCCTAGAGTAATATGTGAGTTGCAAAATACTCTTATTTGCTCTTTCATTTATCCAGTGCTAGAACTTCTAACCATTTGTTAAAATCAATGATGATTTAAAAAATATGAAAATGTTGTCAAATAGCTGGTGAATACAGTTATGATACCACAAACAAAATCTAAATATATTAGTGCAATACATTCCAAACATAGCAAATTAAATGTAAAACAATTGCTATTGTCAGATAAATTTGACTCCTAATTATAATACTTTGTATGTGGTTCTGTTTATTTCATTTTTTTTAATTTATTTATCTAAACTATATAATCTAACTATAGTGGAATAAAGACATTTACATGTCATTACATAAAGACATGTGATTATTCTCTTAGTTCACAATGAAAGAAAAAACATATATGCAGAAGAAAAACTTACTGTTTCATTAGAAGTTCAAAACTGGTATGGTTCCAAAGTTATTATTCAAGATAAATAACCTATGAATTTAAATATTTTAAAACTACATGCATCTGCAACTTGATAAATGACTATTAAATAAGAAAAATAATTCTGTCGTCTCATGTACTTTTCCTCTATGCCCTCTTCCCAAAACTTGTTTTACGTACCTCTGCCTAAAAAAAAAAAAAAAAAAAAAAAAACAGCATCAGTGAATCCTAATTTCCTGACAAAAAAAAAAAAAAAAAAAGGCAATTTTCAGGTAAAGCAGATCTATTTCTTCTTTTTTGAAAAAACAATAAAGCCATCAGCACAGTGACAGACATGTTAACACTTTTGAAAAAAAAAATCAGTTGCCCATAAGTTGCACATCGGTTTCCATATATTTAGAAATTACTTTTCATAAAAGCACACTGCTGAGAAAAATCTAAGCATGCTAAAAAAGAAATACTTCCAGAGAAGTTTTTCTTGCCTTGTAGGTGGTGAAATACAGACAAAAATTAATCTGTGGTAGAATATAACTGAATATTTTTCACTTTTTTTGCAGAAAGTTTTGACTTTACATCCCATACTATGTTAGCTGTATTTTATACAGACATATTTAGTTAAATGCAACAGCAATTGTAGAAGGGATGAGATGGAGTCACCAAGACACTACTACACTATTGTTCCTGTGTGGTATTATGGGTACATTGGGCATGGGCCTGGAGACAATGGAATAGAAGTAAAATGAATGTCCAATAGTCTTCACTCCAGGGAATGACTGCAACTGTTAATACTGCTAATAGTGCAGGTCTGCTCTCTGCCAGGTCTAAAAGGGAAACTATAGAGCCATGTGGTTACAAATACCTGCACGGCAATGCAATGCACATATTGTGTAAACGAATGGAAAGATGAAGTGTCCTTCATCAATATATGCATCTGTGCTGTAACAGAAGTATGTCCATGTTTATAAATTATTACTTTTCATGTTTCTCTTTTTCTAAATATTGATAATTCAAGCACAATGAAGCAAGCCAAATTGCAGGAGTGTCTAGAAATATATTACACACAGACTCTCCCCAAAAGCTATTGGATCATTTGAAAAACATCAGATGAAGCCACTTCATTTTACCATGTTTTGGGGGTAGGCTTCCTTTATCATTTTGCTGTATTAAAATTGTAAATTTATAAACAGTTAAAATTTCCTTAGTTTGGACAAGTTGCATGTGTTTCATCCATTTAAAACCCAGTGCTTTAATGGAAAATATCACTAGTTTATTTCCAGAATAACTTAAGAAAACATTTACAAAAAGGGTAAACAAATTCCTAACTCAATAATTTTTATGTCTTACTACTAGTAGTAGTTCTATTTCTCCCCCTCAGATACTAAAATTGCATGTCCTCTGCTGGACTGATTCCAAATTCATCTGAGTACTCTAATGAACAGGGGTGGATTATTAATCATTGTCTCTTGGACTGATTACTGTTTGGCTGTTTCTCAAAGAATTATGCATTAAATGCAAAATGGAAAGGCTGCTGCCATGGATAAAAGACCATAAGAGGAAAGATGGCCCTGAAGGAAATGTGCAGCTTAAGTTCTTTTCTAACCCTGCATACCTTCAAGGGACAATTCATGTCTTCTTATGACCAGGGGGTGTTTATTTCTTTGACTGTAAAGGGAGTCTCAGTCACTCACATGACTAACCCTCAGGCATCTAATGCATGGCCAGTTGAATTCCATCCATGAGTGTTCTGTGCTGCTTGTGACACATAGACTCCTTTCACAAAAGAAACAGATAAAATGAGAACATACTTCTGTTCTAAGACAAATTTACACATTTCTTTAGCTTAAATAGAATAAGACAATGTACCTAGAGGTGAATGGAAACGTGTTTTTTTCATCAGCTATGGTCTGAAGATTTGCAGGAATGTGATTGCTTACAGTCATAGGCATTCTGTGACTATGGTAAAAAATTATCAACATGAATCTTTCATATTCACATAGAGGATTCATATGGAGATATTACAAAACCTAACAGGGACTTTAATCCCAGGTTTTCCAAAATGAATGCAAAAAACTTGTGGAAAAAAAAGGGTAATTCAAGAAGCAATAGGATATGACATTAACTGCAAATTTACCAATAGATGACTGATGGTGGTTAACACTTTTGGATAAAGGTGCATTACAGTGTCTAAGTTCTGCCAAGACTTTGATTTTAAAAATTTCTTAAATCAAGATTACTGACTAGTCTTTGCTGACGTGATGTCTTTGTCTAGATTCCCAGGATTTTGGGGGTTATGTGTCCCAAGAGTTTGTTTTTCCTCTGTCGTCCAGGCCCTGAGTTTGCCTGCTGTTATTCCTGCAACATCACACTTTTCTGAGTGTTAACAGTTTCTGACCCTTCATCTGGTTTCCCCAAGATGCTCTTTTGTAACGAAAAAAATGTTTACAAGTACTTCCGAGGAAGAATGAAGTCCATATTAACATGGAGATTTGAAATGTTCTGAATAGTCCAGCCCTGTCTTTTGCTCACGCTAGCCCTATTGAGCCAGTCACCTGTGTTGGACATTTCATGTTGAGATATGATTTTATTGTACATTCCATGCAGAAAGGCATGGCCTTTAAAGTCCTTTCTTTATCCATTATTAACTGAAAACTGGGCTTCTGGGTTGCTGCTACAAGGCGGTTTTGAGGAACAAGAAAGGACAAAGAATGACAACGTTGCCTGCTAGCATCCTTGAAAGAAGATATCACTCTGAAAGAAGAAATCCTTACTGATATAAAACCTTCCTTCCTCCTCTACAATCAACATCCTAGCAATTAATCAGACTCATATCAACCCAGAAACACAATCAAACTACACATATGCATAGACTATGAAAGCTTATTACTTGTTCTGGGAGGTTTACATATAGAAAGGGAGAATATGAATGTCATATTTTTTGGAGAACCTTTCAACAACATTCAAGGCAGAGAAATGTCTACTTATTCTATCCCCAGTCTTGTTGGTCTCACTGTAATAGTCATTTATAATTTGGCTGGACGAGAAATATTAGCCAAACATACATCTACTTTTCTGTCATGAAGATGTAGGGAGTACTCTCCTTACATGCCTTTACAGTGTCCGTGACTGATATGCTTGATAGCCATATGCTTGGTAAACTAGATTTCTGAACAGCTATAGGATGTCTTTTAAAGCTCTGACCCAAGGGAATAAATTTGTTTTTAAACTGCTGTAGTGAACAATAGTTATCAAATTAGTCAAAAGCCCAAAACAGGAAAACAACAGAACAAAAATGATTTACCAGTATTTACTATTAAAATTTATTATGGCTCCCGAGATAGTTTGCAATAAGAAGATGCTCTCTTTTTTCAGGTCAATGAAAAAGCAACTGAAAATCCCACAAAACCTTAAGCTAATGAGAGTAGACCTCTTTGAAAAATGTTATTTTTAAAGGTTAGCAAATCAATATATACATCAATAACTGCTTACACCCATAAAATTACATTTTTTCTTTTTTATTTTAAACTGACAAAGTTAAGCATGAGAAGGCTTTTATTTTAATTCTGGTATATGAGTGATACACTAACACAGTTTATGTCTTGGTAGCAGTTTTTTAATGAAAATATCAACACAACTGTGGTTGTCATAGTCTAGACTCAAGCCTTATTTTTTAATGTTGTACAATGAATTCTTCATTCAGTATGTGGTTGCTTAGTAAAAGCTGAAATAAATAAAGTTAGCCTGACTTTAATAACTAGGTGTTCATCTGGAGTGAATCATTGACTTTGATGACATTATTGACATGAATTGATTCACTTTGGATACATGGGTAAGTAATTTAGATCTCAATCTAAACTACAAAATGTATTCTAAAAAGCTTATTTACACACTCAGGAAGGGGAGGGTGGGACAGAGGAATTAATCTCACTTAGCTATAGGCATGTAACTAAAGCATATAAAGTATAAGCCAAATCTTTCTACAGATTCTGTACAATGGTAGAAGAGTAAACTCTGCATCAGCTTTAGGAAGCGTCTGTTTTTCTTCACAGATTATGCACAAAGTGCAGAATGAAAAGTGTCATAATGTAAGTATCTTGGTTAGATGCTTAAATTTAAATGATACATTTTATTCACATCATTGAAACTATTGGCTGAGTGAATACTAAACTTTGATGCTGTCACTCAGTCTTACACCCGGGCGTTTATTCAATGTTTATAAGTATAGGGACTCATCTCTGGACCTGTCACTTCATTCTCCATATGTGCTAACACTGCAGTTAAAACTCTGATATAAAGACTCTTCATTGTAGAAATAATTTGCTCAAAGTAATTTGAATTGAGCATTAAGGTAATTTTTTTTTTGATAATGCAAAAAGAGCTCTGACATTGGGAATAAACCCTGTAGGATATGCAAAATAAAAAAAGTATTACTAATGGAAGAGGCTTGTCATTTAAATATCTTTTCTCAGTTAAATAATGTTCTCAGTGTTTGGAACGATATGTAGTTTTAAATATCCTGTGTTTACATTGCAGCAGTTAATAATCCAAATTTTGGAATTAGTATTAGTTATTAGTATTTTGGGAAGATCTTCTCTGCTAATATCATACACCAGAAATCATTATCCTAAATAGAATTTAAAGAGCTGAAGCCAAAAATTACGTCTTCTTTCCCTTCAAGTGTTTTTATCACTAGAGGACCAGACATATGCTGTATTTCCTCTGAATGTCATTAAATTACATGCACATAGTCGTTGGAATGACCTAGGGAGCACACTTCATCTACATTCCATAGTCATGTAAAATTTTAATTACTTTGCTCCTCTTAATATATTTTTTATTACATTCATAAGGATCAAAGAGCATCCTCTGTTGGCTAATACAACACCTGATTCTGTTGTGCTACTAGCTTAATGTAGACTTGTGAATAGGGTAACTAACAGTGTTATGAAAGGGCATGGGTTCAATTCCTGTAGAGGATTTGCTTTCATTAAAATTTCTTTTATTAACATCTACCTTCTTCTTACTGGGATGTGACTAAATTAATTTTTAGTTTTAAATTATTTTTCTCATATTTCTAATTGGTGTATCCAGAATCCTGGGAGCATGAAAACAATAAGGAAGACATTAGAATAACAAAAGAGATCTCTAGGCAAACTTTTCTATTTTTATACAAAAAGATAGTCATTATTTTGAAAAAGAGACCTTTAAATTCTGACCTAAACTTCTAAAGGAAGATTTTAATTTGATCTGCAGTTGATCTGCAGTTTGAGCTGAACAAGATTTGAGTCCTATCTTAAGATTAAGAATGGCAAATATAGCAGCTGTAAAGGAATAACTTTCTTGTTTTAAGACAAATCAATCCTTGTACTGGATAAACAGAGATCAGGTTTTTTTCTGTGAGTTCAAGATGAAATGTAGGAAAGGATTACCTTAAGCTGTTGTGAATTAGTTCTAGATGATCAAGGTCAGTCATGATTATCTGGTGGGTTTGATTATGATTATTCTTTTCTACATAGGCCTAGCTATTATCTTATTTCAATGCTCCTTCTTCTAGGGCAGGAGCTGAAGACTCAAAAAGGCCTCTCAAGTGCATAAGCAGGAGCATTTACCTACCACCGCAAATGTAAATCTGTAGTATCATCATCTCATTCACAAGGTGTAGTTCAAATTGCTTCACCTCAAAAAAGATATTGTAAAATCAAAAAGATTCAGAAAAAGGACAGAAAAGGTGATAGCACTTAATGGAATGACTTTCATTTACTTAAAATACAGTCAGACTGCAGAACTCCTTACCACAGAATGCCTTAGATGCTAAAAAAATTATATAAACTCAAAGAGAAATTGAACACATTATTAGAACACAAAGCCACATAAGGTACTAAACTTATAGGAATTTACAGGAACTATGCCGGCTCAGAAAATCCCAGACCTGGTGGACTTGGCAGTGTTAGGTTAACAGCTGGACTTGATGATCTTAAAGGTCTTTTCCAACCTAAACGATTCTATGATGCTGTGATTCTAATATATTTGAAACTACTAGAGCAAAGTGTCATTGCATACGTTTCTACAGTTAGGCTGCTTCCTAAGCATCTAATTTTAAATGTCATTGGAGACAAGCTGTGGTCTGTACCAGTACAGCTGTTCTGTGTGCCTTAAACAGGCCTTAGATGCCCCATTTTTCACAGACAGGAAGGCTGTGTCATGTTCTAATAGAAGGTAGCCAGCTACCTACCAAATATGAAGTAAATCCAGACTTAATCATACGTGAAACATACAGATTGCTCCACATTTGGACACAATGTACTTGTACAAACATGTCCATGACAATGCTAAAGTCAGGGTCATCAGAACCTTGAAGACTATTTAATTCAGCAAGAAAGAAAATGTTTTTCTCCTTTCTTGTTCAGGCTCCTGTCTCTATCTGCATCAACTAATGACACCTGTAACTCTTCTAGGGATTCAGCTGTATGTGATTCAAGGTTTTTGCTATTTTGATATAATTTTGGTATAATTTTGATATGGTCCAGCTGCATAACCTCGACTCAAACTTCCATGAAAATTGCCAAGTTGTGAGAAAGGACTGTGAGAAAGTAGATAGAATAGAGCTATGCAAGATGAGAGAGCTAAGACTGCTGATGCAGGGATAAGTAGCAGTTCAAGGATAGAGGAGGAAAAACATTGACATGAAAATATATAAAATCCTAAGAAAAAAACAGTGAGTCAGAAGAAAGCAGCTCAGCAGCATTATCAGCCCATTCAAAGGAGCAGTGGAGGCTGACCTGTCTGACCTGATTGATAACTGACAAGCCCGCAAAGACCCTTCAACTACTTTAAAAAAGGTGGTGAGCATATTGATGGTTAGCTAAGAAACTCCTTTGTCCTAAGTATCTGTCATGTGTGTTAGTCACAGGTATCTACCTTATATTTCCAACTTGTGTCTAAAGAAACTTTGTAGAATCTCTTCACATGAAGTGAAAGGTGCCCAGAAAAAGTGACCCAGAGAGCGAGGGCTACAATATCTTTTGAAAGGATTTCACACTCCACAGGGAAAGAAATCTTGTTTGACTCTTCAGATGTTGACTTTCCTCATGTGTTCATTAATTCATAGCAACTGATTTCTTAGTATAGAAAAGGAAAACAAATAAACCAAACACTTCCATTAATTTTAAATTTCACTTATCTAAACCATTATAGGACTTGTTTCTTGTCCATCTTGGTTGTAATACAAAATTTTGCCTGATTTGTAATTCACATAATTAGTCTTATTTCAATCCTGATAAATGCTGTGAGTTCAAATTCTGACTTGTTCCAATGCATATAAATGTTAATTTTCACCCCATTGCCTATAATAGGATGCAATTATTTTGCAATTGCAAATACAGTTTGGAAAAGCAATAACCATTGAATTTAAGAATGATTTGAACCTTATCTCTGTGGTGAGTTCATAGGCTGTATTTCTTCTAATGACAGAAACTGATCCTATAGTGATCTTTATGTATTTTATTATTTCAAGGTACTCTATTTTTTTCTGTTTTGGATCTAGCAGCTTCTTTTGATCATCACATGCAGTATTGCAGAATCCTTCTAGAAACATAGCAAATGGCTTCTTTCAGAGAAGTCCCATTTCATGTTTAGATTAATATTAATTAGATTATGTTCTTTTTTCTATTTAGACATTGAAACTGGGAGATATTCTAAAAAGAAGCAGTTTGTCCTGTCTCCTGTGTATTGTATTTTAAATATATCTCTGCAGTTTGGATGATACTTAGAGCAATATTTTAGCGTGAGATATTGACAAGTATATATATAATTTTTTTCACTGCATGCATAGATGTATACCAGCACAGTTATCGGAATGCCTTCACTAAGAGATGTTAACTAATTGTGAGGGTTGAAGGGTGATTGTTACTGTATTATCTATTACCTCTTTTTTTTAATAGAAGTACATAAAGTAGTTATGTGAGCAAGTATTGACTGCTCAGCTGTGTCATGTTCCATCCTTAGAGTTGGTTCAAACAGATTTCTGAAAGGTTAGATGAACTTTGTATGTGTATTTCAACCTCAATGAACTATGTGCCATGCCACAGAGTTAGACATATTAATACAATTATCGGTTCTGATTATCACTGATGGTTTTATAATGGATATTCAGAAAATCTCTCTGGCCTTTTACATAGCAATGCGAACCAACTCCTAATTCACTGTTATCAATCAAAGGAACATTACTTCAGGAAGGTATGCTGCACCATGTCCTTTTCCAGCAGAGTTTTAAGTATCTGGTGGTCCCAGGATTCCCTACAGATCACAAGAACACCTGAGGCTCACTAGTGAGTTTGGCATGAAGGCAGTACTGATTTATATTAGACTCTCAAACAGCTTAGATTTCCAGGTTCAGATGTGCAAGGAGAATTCTTCTTTTCTTAGCTTAAATTTCTTTCTATATGCAACATTTCATTTTCCATATACAATATGTAGAGTTTCAGTTAACTACAATTGTAGCTTTAGGTTTTATCTCTCCAACAGTCTAAATGATTAAAGATTTAGCAACTCTGCTTGGAGAGTTCAAAAGTATGATTGCGCATTTGACTGTCTTCTGCAATCCATATCAGTTAAATAGGAAACACTTTTTCCTTTTCTTGCTGAGGAACGTAAAACAGTGGATTTGAAACCAGTAGACTTCAGTCAGGAGTTAGTAAACTCCATCCTAGTACACACATCTAGAATGCAAAATACTGCTCCTCACTAGCAAGTCCATTGTAGAAATGCACTGACTTAAGAGAGGAAAACTAAGCTACTCAAAGCAGCCCCTTCTGTTGTTTATCATTTAATATTTTCCCTAGGACTTTTCATGTGATTCTCTAACTTATATATTTAATATGAAAGCGTACTCCTCACATATAAAATTCTCTGAGGTTTGATTCCTAATTTTTTTAGATTTTTCACCCCTTCTTTTATTTCATTTCAGTTTTGTCAGAACTTTGGTTGCTTAGCTGCTTTGTAAGTGTGACTAAATGTCTGAAACTCTTTTAGCACAGGGTATTTAAATATCTGAGCTGGTTACAAGGTTTTCTAAACTTTCCCTTTTTTGGCAGTTTTATATTCTTTATAATCCTCTAAAACTTTCTCTAAAGGGTTTTCTTATGAACAGGGTTAGACTGGATTTTCAGCCCTTCTTTTATTCACTCACTTCTGGCTGCATCAGGTGTTTTGGTTGGTTTGTTTTTTTTCTGTTTTGGGGTTTTTTTTACAGTTAGTTTATGGGCAAGTACCACTAGAATAATCACTTTGTGTGTGTTTAGTTATTGCAGTCTTGCCAGCATAGATTCTGAGCCTATAATTCATTCCTCATAATTGTATTTAGATACTTTCAGTCTTCCTCTTCCTTTAAAAAAAACCCCAACCCAACCCAACCCAACCAAACCAACTAACCAACCAACCAAAAAACCCTAATGGGCTATTTTTTGAACTGTTGCAGCTCATCTCATGCACTCTGCAGAGCTGTAGACCCCTTTAAGTGTTTTACGCTGAACAGAATCACATAGATTTCTTCCATTGAAATTTGTGTTGTTAATTTTCTTTTACTTAAAAGAAAATTGGTTGTGCTGTGTCTCGTCCCCACATAATCAATATTTCTAAATAATTTCAATTTTTATGACAATGTGATTATTAATAGTATCAAACCACTATTACCAGTAACAGAAAACTGCACAGCATATTCACTAATTCACTTACACGGTTTACTCACACAATCATTCATAGTTACGCAGTTGGAACAACAAATGGGAGGCCAACACCAACTCAGTACTCAGAAGTGGAGGATTGTACTGACACACCAGTGGCTTTGAGGTTGGTGTTCACATGACCCTTCAGAGGACCCTTTGTTTCTTCAGGATCGTATATAAACTTGTCATCTTTTTCCACGTATCAGACACCTCTGGACATGATCAGTGTTACACAATCTATTGTTGATGTTCATTTATGCTAGTGGTCTTGTGCAGATATGGCAGACTCTATCTGTCCTGAGTTTCTAAATTCTGACGAGTCAGTGAGCCCTACTTAGCCCCAGAGCTCATCAGTCCTTGGGAAACTTTCACATACCAGCTTCTCAGCAGGTGAATTTCCTCCCTCTGGCCTGTTGCTTTCTGGTAAGTAGTTGTCTATCCACACCTGCAGACACTCATAGAATCCATTCTATATACACAAAATTACACAGGAGCTTTTATGACGTTTGGAGAGTATAGTTCTGAGAAAATATAACAGTTCTGAGAAAAAATAGTATTCCCTGATTTTTACAAAATTTCTGGCCTCTGCAATGAAGCTGTCATCGAATGAGTACCAGTATTTTTTGCAGTTATATCTCAGTGGGAAACAGTTTATCCATTCATGCAAAAGCACTCAAGACTTAAGAAAATATCTTAGTCCTCCCTGTGAGGAAATGGAAACTTCAAGGTGCTGTTTTTCTTTTCTATCATCACCTACTGAGGCTCAGAACAGTTCTGTAGCCAGAGCTACAGATGGATGATCCAGTTGTGATTCTGTTCTACCTGATCCAGATCAGAGATTTCAATTTTAATCTCTAGGATTCCAGGTATGTATCACCTATTAGATTATTAACATCTGTCCTGTTGAAACAGTTGAATTTTCTCTAAATAAGTATTTGATGAGTTAGAAGAAGTAATTAATTCAAACAACCCACTCAGAAGGATCATGTTAAAATCCTCACCAATGTCATAATGAATGGGCTGCTGACAACATAAGCATCACCATAAACCCATCCTTCTCTGAGTATGTCATACACTGTATCTTTTTATATTGTCCCTAGTTTATAAGAACAGGAATGATTATTAACATTGCTATAATTAATAATATCAGTGTTACTGTTAATAATGTAGACATTATCCATAGTATTCTGAATTCCCTGAAAGAATCCTGAGAGGAAATAGATTGCAAAGCTAATTGTGTCTATTTTGGAGCTATAGAAATAAAAAGAAGGATCAAGAAGTTCTAGAAGACAGGAAAATAAGATTGTAGAGTTGCTGATTATGGACTTCTGATGAAGGCCTGACCTTTGTGGGTGAGTTACAACATAAAGTAAAAGGGTGGTGAGCTGAGAAATGAAGAAGAATGGGTCAACCTCATATATGCATTCAGCAAAGATTCTGAGGTCATACAGAATAGCAAAATGATACAGCACTGAGATTTACATTAGATGATTATGGTATGTGAGACTAAGGACTACCTGAAAAGTAATTCTACCTGTTGATGTAGCTATAACCACAGAATAATATCTAACTGAGATAATGACAGTTGAGATGTTTTCACTACATAAATATTTCTGTATTTAAAGATAACTTTAAATTTTAAGTCAAACATTACAACAATGTAAGCTGAGAAACCTCGACTTTAAGGATATAATACTACAGTTCTCTGTGTGTTTCTCTGGAAACAGCCTATCATATCTGAAAAGTCAATAAAAGTTGAACTTCTTTTTCCTTACTAACATATGATTATTTCCACAACATTGCAATGTCTGGCCACAATGCTGATTGACTCTCCCCAGAAAGAACGCTTAATGATAAATTCATAATCTGAAAGAAATAAAACAATCACTCAGAGTGAAATTGTAGAAAGTATGAATTGAAATAAAATATTGTCTCTTATAATAAATCACATTTTAAATTAAAATTGCATACTGGACATTTCAGTACAGTGTATTCCTCTCAGATTTTTCATTTTCAGTGATTAGAATTACTATCAGCTGTCATTCATACCAAATAGTGAAATGCTCCACAGATACTTGAGCATTTAGGAACTGCTGGAGAGTCAGCTCAGTGATCTCATGGGAGGAGTAACCTACCAAAAGGAAAAGATGAAAATGAACACTCAAAATGTCATGTTGCTAAATAGCAAACCCCATCTTGTTGCAGCTGCAGAATAGCATATTGGACACAGTCCACTCATCTCCCCTTGCAAATGACTGAGCAAATGCAGCTGCTTTCCAGCGTGTTTTCTACTGGGACCTTTGTATATCAGGCCACAGAGTAAAAAAATTAAGCAAATAACTGTTAAAGGAACTGGACCAGGTTTACCTCTGGTGTGACACCATACACTTCAATTTGGCTATGCCAGAAGTTTTTTCACTTTGTTTTGTTTTATATATATTTTTAGTTTGTATTGTTGTCCTTATTGCTCATATTATTCAATATGGTAAAAAGGAGCTACAAATAATTCTAGCAAAATATCTAACTGATGTTCAGTCACAGAAAACTTTTTAGCCAGATTATAGGAATCCTTTGATCTGAAACCTTCTAGCTAAGTTCTACCTCAGAGAAAAAGAAAGCAAGCACTTGTCCTTTTTCATCAATTCACTACCTGACAAATAGAAAACAAAAATGGACAAAATATCTGCTGATGTCAGCCCAATCAGCAGAACTAGATTAATGTAATGTAAAACATTCCCTTTCAGCTATATGTATCAGAGCTGTTATATTTTATTAGAGCAATTATTGCCATATACAAACATAGAATCAGAGAATATCTCAAGTTTGAAGGGACCCATAAGGATCACTGAGTCCAACTCCCTGCTCCTTGCAGGACTACCTAACACTAAATCTTATGACTAAGAGCACCATCCAGACACACCTTGAACTCTGACAGGCTTGGTGCAAGACCACTTCCCAGGGGAGCCTGTTCCAGTGAGTGAAGAACCTCTCAGTGAAGAACCTTTTCCTGATGTCCAACCTGAACTTCCCTGATGCAGCTTCATTCCATTTCCTCATGTCCTATCGCTGATCACCAGAGAGGAGACCAGCACCTACCCCTCTGCTGCTCCCCATGAGGAAGTTGTAGACTGCCATGAGGTCACCCCTCAGACTTCTCTAAGCTCAGCAAACCAGGCAACCTCACCCACTCCTCATAAGTCTTGACCTCGAGACCTTTCACCCTCTTGGTCGCCCTCCTCTGGACACACTCTGATAGTTTGATGTCCTTATACTGAGGTGCCCCAAACTGCACACAGCACTGAAGGTGGGGCTGCACCAGTGCAGGGCAGAGTGGGACAATCACCTCCCTCGACTGGCTAGCTATGCTGTGCTTGATGCTTCTGCACCCAGGACCTGGCTGGCCCTTTTTGCTGCCAGGCACACTGTTGACTCATATTCAACTTGTCAACCCAGACCCCCAGATCTCTTTCTGCAGGGCTGCTCTTCAGCCTCTAGTACCCCAGTGTGTACGTATAACCAGGATTACTCCATCCCAGGTGGACAATGTGGCGCTTGCTCTTGTTAAATTTCATACAGTTGGTGATTGCCTAGCTCTCTAGACTCTCCAGATCTCTCTGTAAGGCTTCTCTACCCTTGAAGGAGTCAACAGCTTCTCCTTTTGTCTAGTCTGGAGAACACTAGTCTAGACACTGGCTGAGGTCCAACCTCATTGCTCTCTACAGCTTCCTGAGGAGGGGAAGTGGAGAGGGAGGTGCTGAGCTCTTCTCCCTGGGATTCTGGGATCCAGTGATAGGACAAGTGGGAATGGCTCCAAGCTGCATCAGGGAGGCTTAGACTGGACATTAGGAAGCATTTCTTGCCGAGAAGGTGGTCAAACACTGGAACAGGCTTGGTAGAGAGGTGGTCAATGCCCCATGCCTGTCCAATCCTCTTAATAATATGCTTTAACTTTTGGTCATCCCTGAATTGGTTAGTTAGGCAGTTAGACTAGATGATCATTGTAAGTCCCCTCCAACTGCAAATATTCTAGTCTAGTCTAGTCTATTCTATTCTATTCTATTCCATTCCATTCCATTCCATTCCATTCTATTCTATTCAATATCATTGGCAAACTTACTTAATGTACATTCAATTCCTGTGTCCAGATCATTTATAAAAATATTGAAGAGCACTGGCCCTAAAATTGAGCCCTGGGGAACCCCACTGGTGACTGGCCACCAGTCCGGTATAACCCCTTTTACTATAACCCTTTGAGTTTGACCTATCAGCCAATTGCTCATCCAACAGATCATGGACTTGACTAGCTGTATGCTGGACATTTTGTCCAGAAGGATACCATGAGAGACAGTATCAAAAGCTTTGCTAATTTCCACAAAACCCACGACTACTAGCTTGCCTTGGTCAACTAGATGGATGGCCTTGTGATGAAAGGAAATTAAGTTGATTAAGCAGGACTTTCCCTTTATGAACCGTGTTGTCTATGACTAATAATTGCATTGTCTCAAGTGTTTTTCAACACTGAGCCCTGGGCATTGGTCCCACAGCCCTGGCTCATCCTGGCAGTCTTCAGCCAATGCCTCTGCAGGGCATGGGATGTCAAACACCAAATAATCCTCATCCAACCACACTGAGGACAAGATGGCTGCCATCCCTGACCTGCACAGGGGACAGTTTGGCTTCTGCAGTGCCCAGTACAGTGCACAGTCTAAGCAAAATTGGTGGAGGCAGGGCGACATGTAGGCTACATCATCTTGATCATCGTGGCAATGGGGCAGCTCTACTAGCTCTTGGTGGCCATACTCTCTGCATGCTGCAGCAGGCCAGGGAGTGCTGAAGACAAGGAGCTGCTCCCTTTTGCTAGCACCACAGTGGTGGGTGCTGTGCAGTGCAAAAGGGAGAAAGGCCATGGTCATTCGCTGTCCTGGGTCAGAGGGGGAAGAAGAAATGTCCAGGTCCCTTGGGAAGGACACCCTCCTGGCCTCCATGGTTTCCGCCGCAGCACTCCCTGCTGGCCAGAGCCAGGCTCAGGCTGTAGGACCAGCAGGTCCCTGAGCCCCATCACCTGCCCCACAGCCACCCCAAGAGGGACATGTCCCTGCACAACTCTGTTTGTAAAGAAATGCTTCCTAATGTCCAGTCTAAACTTCCCCTGATGCAGCTTGGAGCCATTCCCACGCGTCCTATCACTGGATCCCAGAATCCCAGGGAGAAGAGCACCTCCCTCTCCACTTCCCCTCCTCAGGAAGCTGTAGACATCAATGAGGTCATCCCTCAGCCTCCTTTTCTCCAAACTAGACAAGCCCAAAGTCCTCAGACACTCTTCATAGGACATGCCTTCCAGCCCTTTCACCAGCTTTGTTGCCCTCCTCTGAGTGCGTTCAAGGACCTTCACATGGTGAAGGTGTAGCCACCCTTTATGTACCGGAATACTGTGATGAGGTCACACCTGAGCCTTCTCCAGGGAAAAAAGACCTAACTCCTTCAGTCTTTCCTCATAAGGCAGGTTCTCCAGCCCTTTGACTATCTTGGTGGCCCAGCTTTGGACCCTCTCCCATCTGTCCGCATCTTTCTTGAATTGTGGGGACCAGAACTGGACACAATACTCCAGGTGTGGCCTGACAAATGCTGAGTAGAGTGGGATGATCATGTCTCTATCTCTGCTAGTAATGCCCCTGCAGATGCAGCAGAGGATCTGATTTGCCTTCATTGTTGCAGCAGTGCATTGCTGACTCATGTTCACCTCGTTGTCCACCAGGACACCCAGGTCCCTTACAGCAAAGGTCTCCCCAGCCACACAGATCCCAGCCTGTACTGGGCTCTGTGGTTATTCTGACCCAGCTGCAGGACCTTGCACTTATCACTTAGACTCCTTCAGGGAGTAACTTTCTTTGCCTTTGGTTTTCTCTTTCTCCCTTTGTTTCTTGGCTGACTCACTGTTTCCCAAAGGTCATGGCCACCACACCAACAGAGCATGCAATGGCACAGCTCAGCCTCCATTGCTTTGGTGAATTGCCCAGTTTTTCCTCTGCCAGGTCAGAACAAGCCCCCTGCCATGACACTTCTGGCTGCAGGCATCAATTTTGAAAACCAAAGCAGAGAGATACACAAACAGCACATCTCTCCCCAGACAACACCCACCCCCTCCCCCCTCCACTGGGAAAAATACCTTGGGGATTGATGGCACTTCAATTTCTATGAGTAGGCACGTGTCTATAAACCCTTGCCACCTACCTGCCCATCGGGGCTCACCAGCCTGCGCAGCTGCCCTGCCGCTGCCCGTCCGATCAGCTCAGCGGTGGATGGGGCCTGGAGGGGAAACCCTGGGCAGAGCTGTCTGTGGGCAGCAGGGAGTGACAAGCAGACAGATAGCATCCTCTGCATGCTGCGCTCGTCATAGGGCAACCCTCCTTTTTGCTTAGGGAATTTCAGTAACAAGTGAAAAGGAGCCAGCCCACCAAGGCTTGCCCTTCACAAAACTTTTATTTCAGAATAGGTGTGCCTCATGTCTCTGGAATCCTTCTGTAAGTGAAGACTGCTTTTGTTTCCCCTCTCCCAATCCCTTTCAGGAAATATTATACAGGGTTGTTAAACACATCATCAGCGTTAAAGACACCAATGCTTTGTCTACGTCCCTATTTGTGAGGTGGCCAGCCTCATCAAGTAACAGACCAATGTTATCTCTGATCCTCCTTTTCCTGTTAACATATTTTAAAAAGCCCTTTTTGTTGTCCTTCACAGTGCTGGCCAGCTTGAACTCTAATTGAGCTTTGACCACATGAATTTTCTCCCTACAGTGGCAAACAGCATCTCTGTAGTCCTCCCATGTTTTCTGTCCTTGCTTCCGATGTCCCTACACTTTTCTGCCTAAGTTCTAGAAGAAGATCCTTGCTCAGCCAAGCCAGCCTTCTGTCCCTCTTGTTTGATTTCCGAGACTTTGGAATTGCCTGCTCCTGCACTCTTAAGAGATGGCTCTTAAAAAGTGACCAGCATTCATGGACCCCAATACCTTCAAAGGCACATTCCCAGGGAACATTACTAACTAGCTCCTTCAGCAGCCTGAAGTCTGCTCTCCCCATATCCAGGGTCAAAGTCTTGCTGGCAGTTTTTCTCCTCTCGCCAATGATTTGAAACTCAACTGCATCTTGGTCACTGTGACCAAGACAGTCACCAATCACCACTTCGCCCATAAGTCCCTCTCTGTTTACAAACAACAAATATAGGAAGGCATCTTTCCTAGTCAGCTCCCTTGGTACCTGCACCAAGAACTAAATTTCAATGGGCTTCAGGAATTTCCTGGACCTGTTTGTGTCCGCTGCATGATAGTCCCAGTGGACATCTGGGAAGTTAAAATCACCCATAAGGACAAGGACAGATGATCTACAGATATCCCTTAATTCCTAGTAGAATAATTCATTGGTGCTGGCCTGGATGGGTGGTCAATAGTAGCCTTCCACAACAACATCTGCTTTATTTGCTTTCCCCTTGATCCTTACCCAGAGGTTCTTAACCATATCGCTAACTGTAAGCACCATACAATCCAATCCCTCCCTTACATACAGCACACACTGCCCACCTCATCTGCCCTCCCTATATGTCCTGAAGAGCTTGTAACTGTCCATCATGGCATACCAGTCACAGGACTCATCCCACCAGGTTCCGCTTATGCCAATGATATTGTAGCTCCGAGACTGGGCCAAAGCTTCTAGCTCCTCTTGTTTATTATTGTTATATAAAATATAAAATATATAACAATATAATATATAATATGTAGACTATTATATATAATATAGCACTACATTATATAATATATTAATATTAATCAATTGGTATTAATATGTATTATATATAACTATTTTATTATATATAATTTATAATAGAATAGTATATACTATTCTATTATAATATATATTCTTTCTGAAGTCATGATGCTTTAAGTTTTGTGCTTTCAGACTACCTAAAGTATTTCTTAAACTTGAAGTTAAACACATACTTAACGATTTTTTTGTGGAACATAGCCAGTGCTACTCATCAGATTAAAGGAAACTGTTCTTTTCATTTTGGACATGCCTGAGGTTTTTCCAGCATACAAGCCACTGACTGGTGGTTGAGAAATCACTGCTAAAAAAAAGTCTGTTTTGTCACTAAATTGTGGGAATGAAAATGGTATCCTTCAAAAGAAATTTTGTGAATATTGTTTTTTTTAACCAAAGTGCTTGGGATTTAATTTTAAAGGGATGTATAAATAGATCTCTTTAGGAATGTAAGCTACCTATAATACAAAATTTAGATGTCTCCCAAAGTTTGTCTCATCCATAAATTGGAATTTTTCAAGAAAGTTTTCTTTAATGTGAACATTCTTATTCCTGAAATAAGTTGTACCCATTATGTAGATATCCATACAATGTGGAGCAGTCTTGTGCTTACTAAAGAAAAAGTGTTTTACAGTCTTCTCCATGATGGGCTTATTTAACTACAAACCCACTGGCCAAATTATCCCTTTAGCCACTGAAACTGACTGTAATAAATAATTCTCTCTGACAGTAGAGGTAAAATACCTAATGCTTTGTAAATTTGATCATTTACTGAAACCCTTGATAATCTCCCACTTGTGAAACTGAGCAGATGTTTCTGCTAAGTAATAAGAGTGCCTTATAAATATTTTTTTTCATGCTGAATCAGGAGCAAATTCTGGCTATGTAGAGGTCCATACACTCACTAGTGGATTCCAAGAACAAACAGCAACTGTACTGATGCAGCTTTGAAATGGCATTCTCAGGAATAGTAGGCACAACAGACTTTTATTGTGGCCCCTATTTGTTTCATAGTATTTCTCTTTTTTCAATCCTGTCTCATACCGGACTCAACAAAGCAGTGGGGATACTATGTTTATATGACAACTCACTTCAGTGAAAGTAGTGAATCTTTATCTAAATAGGCAAGTAAAAATTGAAACATCTCAGGTATAAACCCTGTCTTCTATAGTGCTTAAATAATAAAAAGACTGTGGTAAAAAAAGAACATTGCTAGTAGCAATGAATGTATTATACACATATAAAAGAATAGATTGAAGATTAAATAAAATAAAATATAAGCAGAAAAGCTGACATATTAGTTAGAAAAAAAGGAGAAGAGTGTGAAGGGACACATTATAAGATAGCTATGTAAGACAATCCCATAGATGTTCATACATTTTGTAAGGACAGAGGCATTTCTTAAAATGAAAGAATTCAATGAATACAACAAAATAAAATATATAAAGTCTTCTTGAATTAATAATAAAGTTTATCCTGCAGCATCTGCAATACTGTTATATATACCACTTGTACATAGCAAATGCTTTGTATACTAGGTTCTCTAGTTTAATAATTTTTGGGAACAATCCAGATTTCACCACTGAGCACTTCAGTGCTCAATTACTTTTACATCAAGTCTATGTGAGTCAGGAACACTTAATGTACTTATTGGATATTTTACTTATTCTAGTCAGAACTTTAAAAATGGTTTATTTATCTTACATGAAACAGTTTAAAACTAAAATGCATGAAGAAGAACTGGAAACAAACCCTCACTTCTTCTTCCTGTATCACCCTTTTTCCATACCAGAGAGAATGAGGCTGGCACTTGCACTTGGCAAGTCTGGCACTCTCATCAGAACACTCAACCAATTTTGGAATGAAAGATGGAGTTTCCTATTCCCATCCCACAGCCGTTTTACTCCCATCTTTGGGAATAAGGTGTTTGATTCTCCCCAAACAGCAGAGAGAAATCAGTTAAGATCTCAAACAAGCTAAGCATCTTTTCTAGCAACTAAGTATTATTTATTAATATAAAAAATGAGGTAGTTCTGCTGCCTCATTACTTAATTATTTATACTCAGGCATCTTAAATTTTTCATGAAGGTATGATACTGTAATAAGGGTGAACATAACTTGAATCTAAAAATGAAGGTGGCACGTAACTTTATCAAAAAGTAAAAAATATCCTGTATAAAAACTTCTTGTTGAAATTGCTATGAAACTGTAGTGTGAGGTAAAGACCAGGTCAAAAACCCCAGTATCCGAAAGAAAAAGATATCTGAAATAGATAGGAGTCAGTTTTTGCAAACTGCTTTCATATTGCAGTTAATGGGGAAATCTGCAGCTTTTCAGTATTATGTTAAAAAAAAAAAAAAGGTAGATAAATATATGTTGCCACAATCATCAGAAAGAGTATCTTCATCCTTGGCTCCAATGGTAAATTAAAAATATCCGGACTGAAAAAAGAAAACAGAACACTAAATGACCTCCCGTGCAGCCTCTCAACAAAGACATCTGTCAGTCAGCTACCACTGGTCATAACATAACATCAATTCAGTCTGTTAAACTCATTGCAGAAAGTTAAGACTCTCAAGCCAAGTGATTCACAAAGTGTCTGAACATGCACAAGGTAATTATAGAATATACTGAAATGTTATTCTGTTATCTATGTGTTGCACTTATAAAATAAGCACTTTTATTCTCTTATCCAAAATGAAAAAACATTCATTATTCCACTCTTGCCATTATCAGTCATCTTTCCCTTCCTAAGAAGCACAAACATTTTCATGATACAGTTTTCCACCTTCATTTTTTCTCCTATTGGCAAGAATCCAGTACTGTTGCATTCTTCATTTTCTGTATCAAACAGCTCATCAGAAAGGCATTGCACAAACTTGTTGGACTGTTGACTTTTTCCAGCAGATATTCAAGTAGGTATAATCCCTTGTTATCAGCATGTCTTAATTCTGCTACTTTATTAAACAAGCAGGAAGAAGGGAAGAGAAGGGGAAAAGAGAACAAGGAAATTCTTCTCCCTTTCTTTCCCAGTGGAAAACTGGTTTACTTGGCTTAAACAAAATCAGAATCCAAGCACTTAATGGATTTATTACCAGCAATCAGTGAACTCACATTCAGGATCAATGTCCCCAGTACAACAGATAAGCTGTATTTAATGAACCCTTCAAAAATTGTAAATATCCTTCCAAAACTAATCCCAAACACTTCTAGCACACAGTCACGGGCACCCGGCTCTCCCCATCCCCTCCCCGGCCGTGTGGGTGCCCCCCCCGCCCCCCCCCCCCCGGGGGGGGGGAGCGCTGCCTGCCCCCCCCCCCGGAGCGGGCAGCGCCCACCCGGCTGCCCACCCGGCTGCCCACCCTGCTTCCCCCCACCCGGGGGGGTCTCTCCTCCCCTTACGAATCTTCGTGTTCCTTTCATACTGCTTTTCAAGGTGACCTTTTCTTTGTTTCTTGTCATTCCTTGGTAGTTGTTTAATCCAGTTGATGGTCACCTTCCTCCCTAATGTGATCAGTTTGGGGAAAATGTCCTTCCAGACAGTTTTTTGTGTTGTTAATGCCCTCGCTGCTACCGGAAATACGTACTCTGACTATCTTCTTACTATGTCACAGTGCACGTTAGGCCTTTGATTTGTATGTACTCCTTTCCCTCTGCCTAGTCTTCTTGAACATTTCTACAGGAATATACCAGTTATGTTCCTTAACCTAAAACTCTGTTTTGCCAATTAACTCATAAATTTGCTTATATGCTAAGACTTCTAGTTCTTCTTGTTTATTTTGTGCACTTTTTATACTGGCACCCATACAATTAAACTTCTCAGGACGCTGACTCCCTGTTTTCCTGTCTGTCCTATGACCCTTCCATGAAGACCAATTTTATGATTAGCTTTTCCTCAGACTTTTAGATTTTATGCTTAGTTGTGGCCTTATGTTACCATCCACCACTGTTTATAGCTTAAAGCCTTTCCCATGAGAGAACTAAGCCTCTTGTGACATAGAATCGTTTCTGCTCAACAGCCCTTGTGCTTTCCCAGCAACATCAGCCACCCGGTCTTGTCATGCAACTGTATGCCTTTCCCTACATGTGCACTCTTGTGTGGTCTAGAAAACTTCAGGTAAAGAAGACCATAGCAGTATGCATTTTTTTAATTGCTCATCTGCTTACTGTTATTCCCCAAACCCACTGTTACAGCACAGGGTAGTAGCCAGTGAGTGGGGGTGGAGCAGGATCTACTTTCAGAGCAGCCTGAGCTGCTGTCTCAGCTGTTGTGTCAGCAGCTGTCTGAGGTAGCACATCATCCCAGGACTCTTAGTCAAGTGTGTCAAAAGGCTCATTCATTTCAGCCACTAGAGAGCTACCCGCCACTACCCTTCATCTCCTCCTGAGTGTGGTGACAACGAATCTGACAGGCTTTGCAGTTCTTTTTGCTTCCTCTCTGACATCAAAGGGGGACCATGACAGCAGAACAATATAATTTGTTGATTTCAGCAATGACAGTTTGGGAAAGACCTACCTCTAATTAAGGCTAACACTAATTTCTTCCTATGTTACAGTACCTTCCTCTTTGTTGTTTCTTCTCTAGCCAGCTCATTTATATTTCCTTGGAAATCTGATTGAGTGCCACAAGGAGTTACCATAATCACAAATGCTGGCCACCATTGTCTAATGGTTTCCACCTGTTTCCTAGAAGACTCTGGGTGGAAGCTGACTTGGCAGAAGGCATCTTCATGTCCTTCAGTGTTAGGGATACACTGACCATAGCCTGCACAACTAATCTACATAGTAGAGGGCAGAATCTGGTTGCTTTTCTAGAGGAAGCTTTTGCAGGTGCAACAAAAGACAGATTTATCAGCAGACTTGTATGTGAAGATTTTATCTTTGCAATAAGTGGAAAACTTTCACGGGCTGTCTTCCCTTGGATTCCCTCACAAAATTTGCCTGTCTGCTCTTTTCGTTGCCTAAACTCATGATTTATTATGCAATATTAAAAAAAAAAATAAAGACGTGATCAGAGAAACTGTATTTCTAATTATAATCAGTGTACAGATGGAATGTTTAGTTTACTATCACCAATGATTATCACTGAGATGGAAGTAATATGATTTTATTGCATACAACACTCTGTTTTGATCTTGCAGTTCTTGCTCTTATTCTACTATTTAGGCTATTAATTCTAGATTAGCTTTCTTGGATAAAGAAAATCTACCAGATAAACAATAGTTTTCATAGACTTCCATGAAAATTTAGTGTTACATAGCTATGAACTTCAAATTCACATCTCAAACAATGGTTCAATAATTTCTACAGATGTAGATGAGCTAAAAGCATTATAAACTTCAGTCATATTAGTGTAGATACCCATGTTGTTATTGAAATACCCCCCCCCCCCCCAGTTTTAGTATCTTCCACAAGATTTTTGTTCAATTTTTCATGCCGAAGATATAGAATAATGTCAATATGACAAAAAAAAAGGTAATTTACTGAAGTGGTTTCATTTGTGCCTTTTTGCTTTTAGATTATGCTGTTACGTTGCACCTCAACAGCTAAAAAATGACTATAAGTAAAAACCATCTAGAATAATTGAAAATCCTGTAACTTATCAAGTTAAAAACACATGTTTTGTTGTATTAAACGATGTGGATGAAAGGAAAATAATTTGTCCTTTGAACTGTGCACTACATCTATGCTAAAGTAAGCAATCCACAGGAAACTTAAGTAGCAGGGAGAGAATTTCTGAAGTTGTAATGTTATTGAAAAGTGTGTACATAGACTGTTACTCTAGAAATATTGGTAACCCATAAGGCACGTTCTTTGAATACCTCAAATTATACAGATCAAAATTAAATCTAAATTACTGCATATAGTTTTAATGCACATATACATTTATTGTAGTCCTGTGTCAGCTTTTTTTTATTAACCTCTACATTTTGTCATGTGTACCTTAGCCACAGAAGTGCCCTGTGGTAAAATTGAACACACATTGAAGACATATTTTGTTATTAATTTATTACTGTTAAACCTATGTGTATAAAACTAGAAAGTTTCTACTTTATGTAAACAAAAGATTACGGACTTGATTTCCCCCCCCTTTTTTTTTTTGATTTTGCTGTATAAAGATCATCTCAAAGAGGTTAGGTTAAGACATCTTTTCAAACAAAATGTTAACTTTTCTGAAGTGCATCCATGATAAGCATTTTATTTTATGACTGTCTTTTAGCCCAGTCTTTTTCTTATGTCACAGGAATAATCCTATGTAAGTCATATATATGTAAAATGGGATTTGGTTGCACGTGGTGTTTTTCACTGGCTGAAGCAACAGGCAATTGGATCCTTCAGAACTGGCTATAGAGGCTATTGTGCCATGTTGAGTGATCACCCCTTGCACCACTGTGTCTCCCTACCACTATCAGAGCTTATTTCCAATATCACTAATTTTAGTGAGATAATGCATTTGTATTTTCACACAAGAACAGGAAGAACATAATGAACAGCACAGCTGCTTACTGTGTCTGTTTTCCTTCATTCCCTGGTTCCCTTTGATTAAGGACAATGGCAACATGTTTCACTGTCAGAAATAAAAAAGCAGTAGTTAATATGCGCCAGAGCAAAGTGAAACCCATATTTAGCACAAAAGAGTATCTAGCAAACACTCTGAGGCAAGCTTATATTTTTAAACAATTTTCAAGCATTAGCCTGAAACTCTTCACTTTCTGCTCACCCTACTCTTGCCTGTCTGTACTGGGAGAGGCCTGACAGTCATATGCTGGAAGCATGGGCGACCTCAGACGTGCATATGGTCCAGAGGCAGCATGACCTACCCTTCTTATGGAGCAGAAAGCCCAGTATGTCACAGTATAACAAATGCAGGTACACGACTTGCTCTGCTGTTCCTCTGTGTCAAGCACCACTTATATTCTATGTTGCTGTCAGGGAAAAATTTGGTGAGCAGAATGTCTACAGGGACAAGAAAGGGGAGGTTTAAAGCAGAATCTCAAGGAACACTCCTCTCAGCTATAGTTAATCATCACAGAGCAGCTTACTCTTACCCAGCCTTTAAAAGCTTGGTTGAAGATCCATGGACTGTAACAAAACAGTGTTCCTTCAGTGCGATTCGCTGCATAAGAGACTTACTATTGTAGCAAAGGGCAAAACAGGTGAAATGAAAGATGCATTATACTAGACATTGAGCAGTACTGGAGGCAGTAAAGCACAATTTCTTCTAGGAACAACTTGTAGTAAACATACCAGACATATGTAAGTTAAACATGGAAACAGAAGCAAAGAAGTTTTCTACAGGAAAAAAAAGTCCCAACAAAAAAGCACAAAAAAAAAATTTTTTTGGAAATGGAAGTAGATCTGTTTACTTGCAGTTTGCTTTCAATCAGACTATGCTGTCCTTCATACCAGGAAAGGGCATACACCACCATGAAAGACTACATGCTTTTGTAATACTGCAAGGGAAAGTTGCACATCAAACCAGAAGATGACCTAAATCCTCTGTAATTTGAAGTCAGGAAAATATATGATCTAGGATAATGCTACATCTTTAACCAAATCTCCAGAAAAAATCCCTTAGAACATGAATGCAAACTCAAGGCAAAACCGAAATCATTTAACATCAATGACTCTTTTAATGGGAACTCTATCTGACTGAATAGTGTCCAGTTTTCTATATGACTTTCCAGAAGACTGATGCAAAAACCAAAGAATGGAAAAGGAACTCCTTAGAAGTCTCTATCTTGCTTTCCTTAATATATGAGAGCAGACCAATAAACCCAATTATATTTTAAATGAAATTTCAAAGATAAAATAAGATGGCACCCTCCAAACACACCATTCACAGTGTTTACATACTTCAGCAGATAAGTACATTCAAGGGTGTATTATCAGCTTGATACTTGCTTATGTACATATGAATAGGAGTGAGGTGCACATATCACAGAGAGAATAGGTGTAATTATTTAAGTGGTATAATATTAGCTTTTTGGATTTCTGTATAATGAAAACTTTCAATCTGTTAAAAAGCCAGTTGGGAGTAACAAAAATTACCTAAGGGATGAAAGGTGTTACACAGAATTTAACTTTATGTCGAGGGTAAAAACTTTGTTCAGTATAGTATCAGTTCAAATGACATCACAGCCACTGAGGACCTTTATTTATTTCCTGTTCAGCTCAAAGTATAGACTCTAGCAGAATATTTTCATTATATTGACAAATAGCTTAAAAATCATCCTCTATGTACAAATAACATTAGCCTCTTCTATGCGGCATCTAACCCCAAGATTGAAACAGCAGCAATGTCATTGATCTAAAAGTTAAACATCCCATTGCTGCAGATCCCTTAACCATTCAAGATATTGACTTCAATTTTATTTACTGCCAGGAAAATACATTTTCCCTATAAAAGGAAACAAGTATCAATAAAATATTAGAGTTTTAATTATTACAACTCCTATTATAACTTATTTTTAATATGCTTTTCAAGGCAATTTTCCCAGTAGAATTAGCAAGAGATATATTGTTTGTAGGGTTTCTTTTCCTCCTCTCCTCTCCTCCCCTCTCCTCTCCTCTTCTTTCTGATTTCTGTGTATTTTATCCTCAAGAAGAAAAATTAATAACCTTCTCTTACCCAAACAAATTCCAGCTAGTCCACAAAGACAATCTAGGTAATTTTTATCAGGAATATTTTAATGATCTTAATGATCCTTCAGCCATTCAAAACATCAGGTTAATATACATAATAATGTATCATGTTAGTATAAATAAACCCCTGAAAGCTTCAATCAATACTTTATAGAATGAAGAAACACTTTATAGCTCTGGGAGTGTGAAAGAAGCATCAGGGTAAAATTAAACCGAGGCACTCTTGTACAAAAAGAAGTGACACATCATCAAAAAAGGAATAATACATTTTACAGAATTAAGGTTGACAAAGGCAAGAAAGCGAAAGGTTCTGAGAGTTAGGGAAGGAAAGGTGACTTAAGGTCTATAGACAATTGCCAATGAAGGCAAACAGCGTATGTGAAGGGCTTGCTAAGGAATAAATGCAGGTGACAAAGTTAAAAGTGCGGAGGAGATTGAGTTAATGGGGATGTATGACCTGTGGAGTGAGTGGAGAAGCGTGCACCAGACTGTGCAAATTAACACTGCTCAGGAAAAAAAGAAGTTAAAAGAAATGTAATTTGAGGTGGTCATTAGCCTATATTCAAGATGTCCGCAGTGGTGCAACTGGAAAAGAAAAGGCTGAAACTGAAGAGGATGTCTGAGGTAGCCTGAAGGAGGGAGTTAATCAACCAAGGTGGCTTTCAAATTAAAGCTGGTTAATGGGTTGAAACACTAAGACTGTGGGCATTAAACGCACTCAGAGACTCATGAACTAGAAATAATTTAGAATTTTCAAATAAACAGCAAATGAATTTGGGAATACTAATGCAATTTTTAAGTAGTTTACTTTGGAAATCCTGTTTGACATTTTAAAAGGTGTTTAAGTTCATTGATTTCATTATTTTAGGGAAAGAGAGGTAAAATTAGCTATTTTTCCAGTGTCATTTGAAATTCTAATAGCATTTGTGGCAAGAACCATGGAATTTGTGAGATATAAGAATGAAATTTCAGCTGGTTGTATTGTTAAAGTGGTGTGGCTGGGTATCAGGGCTGCGGCTGTGTGCACATCTGCTGCACTGAGGACATTAATTCCCCTGGTGGTCCGCGAATTCATTAGCTAGTTATCTGCATAGATGAGATAGTGGACTGATGTATGAAAGACTAGCCTGAGAGAAGTGCAGGCTGCCTTTGCAACAAAGCATTGGATTAACGGGTGCAGGAGCTCTCCAGGTGGGAATTTTGGAGTGCCCTGAAGACTCCCTGAGGCAGTGCCTGCAGTGCCTAGACTAAATTACACATTTCAATGTGTTGATTAAAATCCTGCGGAAGAAGCTGGACCTTCTGGGGATTCCTAAGGAGGTTACTACTGCAGAATTGACCAAATCCTACATAGATAAGACACTTGTAAATAGTCAGAAACTGTCCTTCCAGATGCAGACATGGTCAAGTAGGACAGCCTTTTGTATACAGTTGGCACAATTGTTTTGTATGTGGTTTAAGACAATAGCAATGGGACAGATTCTGTCTGAGCTGGAGTGGTCGTGTAGGAGCACGAACCAGCTGCTTATGAGAACTTGAAAACTGAGCAGAACAGTGGCGTGGGAAATCTCGCCCAATCCACCTGAAGACATCACTGTAAGGACCCTTGTAAGAGAGACTCCCTTCACCTTCTAGACAGTGACTAAGCACCTTGCTCAGAGTGTTTTTCTTGTGTAAGCATTACCCTACTGCAAGAGCTCAAAAATTCAGGATCTTTTAAGAAATGTTCTGTGATTGTCTGTGCAGCAACTTCTAATTAAAAAGAGGTACAAAAGAACAGATCCATCTACCTGTATTTTCTTCTGAGTATAAGAAACAGTATGGCTGAAAAAGACAGATTGCTCCGCCCCTCAAGTCCAAAGCAAACTGGAGTTATCTCCTCTCAGATCCTGTTCCATAGCTGATTTGTTTCTCTCTCCTAAAAGGACTAGCTTGATATTCAAGCTCTTGTAACTGATAATGTTGGAATTGTTGTCTGAAGTAATAATTAGTTGAAACCTTTACATGTAAGTATTATCATTATTATTATTACTGCTATTGTTGTTAATATGTCAAAACCAAATATTTTAATGATGAAAACAGAGTGTTATAAGGTATTTGTGAATGAGTTTGCTATTGGCACCACTGGATCTTTTAGACTCTAAAGCTAAATTATTTCATTTTATGATTTTTCATCTGTGATGCATGAGTCAGATGGAATATTCACAATGTATAAAGCAATATTCTATAGCTTGTGTTTTTAAAATATAATTCCTTAAAACATTCCAACGCACTTACCCTGATGATGATGACTGTTTTCTTTGAAAAGAAGTAGGACTCTGAAGAGATGATGATGCTAATAATTCTGACAAAATTCCTTTTTGACGTCTGGAGCTGTAAAAGATCCTCAGGCAAATATTCTTACTGTTACAGTACCATGGTAAATTGTTTAACAAGAAAAGATAAGATCTACGTAAGACACCTGGATGTAATAAAATATCCTCAGGGTAGGAAAAGGGTGAGAACAATGCTTTATGTTTCTCTGCTGTCATAAAACAGTAGGGAGATCAATACCTTCAGTGGTTTGAAGAATCTGCCTGTCAGTGGCATATGCATGTCCCATGTCAAGAGGAAGTGGCTGGAATAGTCCTTCCTACATACTATTTGAGCTGTGCTCTTGAGTTATGACTTTCTCCTTAGTTTGACCCTGAATTTTCATAGGCATTGAAATGACAATCATTACTTCAAACACTGGACATTACTTTAACCTTTGCAAAACTTTCCAATGGTAGAACACTCTGCTTTACCAGTAGTATAAGAATAGTACATTTTGTTACACCATAGTATATTACTTTCTTGGGTTTTTTTTCCCAAATTTCATTTACCCCTTGGGTAAATAAAATGCAGTTAAACTGAATTTTAAAATATGTTCTTACCAGATGTAATAATTGAGCTGTTCAGTCTTACGGATATCCCATTAAAAACTTCTGCCATTAAAAAATATAAAATGTGTTGATGTCTTTATTAGGCAAAACCATTTCAACAAACTGAAATGTAAACATTATCTTTTCTAAAGTGTTACTGCAATATTAATGCTCAGATGAATAAGCCAAGTAAAAACATAATATATTTCGTTTGATAGGAGTAGGAAGATAAATATTAAGTGGATTTCATGGATTTGAATATAAATAGGAATTCCAAACTTTCTACAAATATTTGACAATGTATTTGAAAGGAAGAATGAGATGGCTAGTACTGTCTTTTAATGAATTTAAGAGTAAAGATACATTTTATCACGTTACAATTTAATAATAATGTTAGTAATAATCTCATAGCTCATTTCTTAAAGTACAGTCTGTGTAGAAAGCACTAAAGTTTTCTGTTTTGTAAATGTAGGTGAATTGCAAAAATACTTATGAAACTGAGGTTTGATTCATCTGTGCTTTTCATCTTGAGGATACCTAGGATGAGAGCTTTCTAAGCACAGTTATTTCTGGCACTGTCCAAGAAACTACTAGCAGCACATGACATCAAGACCAAGGAAAATAATCTCTTTCTTGCCACCTGTCAGTACTCCTCTCCTAAAGTTCCCCTTTTAATCACTCCTCCTCTCCTTCTACTAATTTATGAGATTTGGGGGTGGGGTATTTGAATAAACTTTGAAATGTCTTGTTTTATGATGAAAGGATTCTCAGCTAAAAGTCATGATTCGTCACTGTAACTTAAAAGAAAGCATGCAAAAACTTTAGTATATTAGTGAAGCTATAGCTGTAATTGATTTTCAGCAGTTTTATTAAAGGTCTTGAAATTCAGACAATTTCAGACAGAAGTGAAAAATATTTTCATTTGCTGAATGAAATTAAAACCTGGAAATATTTTGGTTTCGATATAATTAAATAATTTTGTCTCAAACAGGATTTTTAAAAAATCTTTTCCTTTTCCTGTTTTCAATTCTATTAAAAATTCAAATAAAGATCTGTAAACGAAACAAGGGTTCAAAATGAAAGACAAAAATATTGAGAAAATATTGAAATAAACATTTAAACTGTTTTATTCTCTATTTTTTCTTTATTAAATCAAATTATGATTAGAAATGGCATGATTTCACAAGCTTTTAATAATCTCACCTATATATTTAATGATAGAGTTCAAAATTCTACATGGTCAATACTGCAGTTTTCACTACTTAATAGATAAAAACGTTTCTCTTCCTAATACCCTATTAGAAAGTTATTTCATAGGATCAAGCAAGAGATTTAACAAACACATCTCATATCTAAACAATGTAAAATGCATTTAGGCAGTAAAATCATTTTACTGCTAGATCAGCATGGCTTGTCCTTACTCAAGCAAATAGACATAGTGGTTGTTTATTATACATACAAAGCATTAGTCGATCAAGTAATAATTGCATCTAAATCATTGGATTAAATAACTATTAATGAAAGTGAGTATTACTAAGGCACATATACATAATTTTATCCGCATGCCTAGCTATATAGCCATTTTTTTTTAAAATTAGTTATTACTAGTTTTAGCACTATTATTAATTTAGTGACATTTCCATCAGCACAGATAGAATCTATTCCATTCTATTTCTATTTTTATATCACCTTCATAACTGTAATAATGAACAGCTTTCAGTGATGCATAAAGTATCATTAGTAATATTTTTCCTGTGAGTTTTGCTCTGTCTCTCTCATCCTAGATAATGATTATTGAGATATAAGATTTTTTTTTAGAATAAAATGTAATACATCCTTGACTAATTATGCACCAAATGACCATTTAGCTGTTTAACTCCTGTAGACCTTTTGATCTTTTATTCGTAGCAAGCATTGGGATGACAGATATTTTCAATTTTATGAGTATTTGTCTTATCACTGCAAAATTCATTGATCTCCTTTTCTAGTAGAGCAGCCACCATGGTAGCTTATATTAACCCTCTTTTTCAGCTAGACTGTTTGTTTTCTTAGTAAGAACTGCTAACAAAACATTATAAATAACCCATAGGTTCATAGAAAGAGTTCTATGTGAGCCCAAAGACACTTAAAACCTGGCGATCAAATATATCACATATACACCAGCTGCAAGGCTTTCGATCCATTCATGTAATAATTATTCCTTTTGTGTTCACTTCCCAATTCACACACATTTATAAAAAAAATGAGAAAAATAACTAAAATTTTGAGATGAAGTTGATTTTGTGTTATCAAAAATGCACAGTCAAGACAGAAAAATGCACAGAAGTCTGGATGTCTCAGAGTTGTACGATTGCCTTAAAACAGCAGTAATAGCATTTAAATGCTGATATCATTAATGAGCACCACAAAAGGCAAATAAAATTCTGAGTATCCAATATTGACTTTTTTTGAACAATGTAAACTTAGTATCAGGAAGTTAGAAATATACTGCACATTTTAAAAAAAGTTAATATATTTCTCATCTCCTAAAGAAATGGCAGAACAGGCTTCTACGAATTACAGAATATGTGGTTGTTTTAATTCATTTTGCAAATGAGATTGCATTCCAGCTTCACCCTGTTCCCCCCCCCCCCCCGCACCCCAACATTCAGTACTTTGTAATTACTATGAATAAGTTTTATAAAAAGATTTAATTGCCTATCTCCTCTTGAAATCTCAGCCTTGCCATGAGTCTGTAAATCACAACTCTTGGTCTTAACTGCATCTTCAGGCATAATCACACACAAAGATGGAGGTGAATGAATGGAAGCATCCTCTGTATAAACTGAGGAGGGATACCAGCTTCCCAGTTATTCTGGAGCAAAAGTCAGGTAGTCCAACTCACTGGTATGTGTTTAGTCACAAATGTTACTGCAGCAAAAAAAACATTTTATACTTGGATTGAGCTGGCAGGTAACCTTTTTAAAAACCACACTAGTTATTTTTAACTAATGTTTCAGTAAGGCATTGTTAATGCTTGGATTGGGTAGTGCAGTAGACTACAGGCAAGATCTTGGAAAGATGTTTCCAATTCACAGGTCAGAAATTCCAGAATTCAAATGTTACTTTCAGCTATTTTTCTTATTTTTTTCTCATCTGTGTCATCTGTATATTCCCGAGGACAAATAATATTTCATGGTTTGTGTTGATGCACTGTTTAGTTCATACTCCTCTCACCATATTAACCCTAGATTAACCTTGCACCTCTGTATTATACCCTTGCATATATATATTCCTCTAATCCATCTCATTGTATTAACCCTATTTAGGTTAGTACAATGAAGTAGAAATACTGGCATGGGAGCACAACAGTCCATTTGGTTCAACTGAAGTTCTACTAAGGAAAAAGATGGTAGTTGAAATGATAATAAAACCTGTGCAGGTATCCTTCCTGGGCTGGGCTGATCTGAAGCATGCAGCAGTGAGACCTGAAGCTCAGAAAGCCTTCAGTGGCATGGCAGCATTATTAATAGTGGATAAATCAGAAGTACAGGCAGAAGCTCAGATGTGATTTCACTAAATCCTGACTCTCAGAGCAGAAAGCAGCCCTGGGTGATGGCATTTCCTCTGGAGGTACACTAGATATGTCTTGTAAAGGTGCTCATGTTAGCAGTGGGATTAATGTGACTGCCTAGTGGACTAGATTGCCTTTATAGTCAACAGACAGATACATTTTACACTGTAAATACCTGAAATGAGATAAATCTCCTTTCACTGTCTTTGTAGGACAGCTAAGTATACATCACAAAGGTAGTATGGATTGCACCAAGAAGTTCATTCCATTAAGATTTTAGAACATCTAGAACTCTTTTTGTGCTCTTTTCAGAGTTAATAGGATTGTTGAGTTTAAGAAGGACATAGCCTTCTTATGGCAGGCTAAAGAGCAATTTATGATACCTTTGTGCATTTTACTTATGCATATTGAACTATACATGATGAAATTCCTTTCCATCACATAAAATTACTGAGCTTTTGCAGTGTGCTTTCATTTCAAGGGCTGTATCTACCTTTTGTTAAGTGTTGGACTGAATCTATATGGACTGAAATATGCCTAAACAGATGCTTTATGACTTCATGATCTATTTTAATCTGTAGTACTGGAGATGAAATTGAAACCACATTTTTATTAGCTGAAAACTTGAAAATTTTCATATCCCTGAAAGATATATATGACATTTGCATGTTCTCACAACCTCATATATTCTAAGAGTTTATGTCTAAAATGAACCAATATGATCTTCTCAGTGTAACTTAATGCATATTTTACCACAGAATTGGTAGCTCCTGAAATTGAGGTATTTTCAGTTCACAACAACAGATAACTAGAGCTTCTTTGAGAAATTATAACACATCTTGCCTTACAGGCTACAAGTGATGAAGCACTTATTTAAAGTTCTGAAATTCTTTTTCAGAAGCTAATTACAGTGTCTGTTAAAAATGTTTTTTATTTTGATCTATTGAAGCATTATACAAGCCATTAGGTAAGTCAGTGGATTAAAAGAAGTCAAACTCAATGGTCATTTAAACCTTGATTCAAAGCTGCCTGCTTGACCTGCATGGTGTTTCATGCATCTAGCTCTGGGTGTTTGGGACTGAAAGTATCTAGACACCTTGATTGCTAGCAGAATTTTAACATAGTTTCTGCCTCCTTATGCCTGGGGAAAGTATTCCCTCAGTAGTTCACAGTAAAATTCATAAAAGAAACTTTTCCTTGCATAATTTTAAGAGTTAGTTTGGAAACCTGCTGTGAGAATGCCCTAAGCTAGCCAAAGCACTGAGGAGGACCTGCCTAGGACCTTCCTTAGAGCAAGCTCTCTCTAAAGGTGAAAACAGCTAAGATAGCAAAAATAAGATCACAGTCTTAGAAATTACTTCTTTTAAAAAAAAAACAAAACAACATATATTTTGTTTGAAACATATATGTTGCACTACATTTAAAAGCCAGGACATTCATTAAGAATGTGAAAAAGAGGCAGTTACACCTATGTATATGTCTTCCCTTATGCACAAGGCACTGTTTGGAGTAAATAGGAACAAGAAACATACTTTTATCTTAATTAAATGACAATTAAGAGAGTTCCTCCAGGTACTTAGGCAGTTGCTTGCAAAGCTGTAACTTGATGACATGTTGACGGCCATTATGGTGGCTGTTAGCTCTCACTCTTAAAAGTCCAAGCTGCAAAGGTGCTGAAGAAATGTTTGACTAACACAGGGTTTGATTATAAAAATGTGCCTTTCTTTCAGCAGACCTGCAGCCACTAGCGCAAAGACACAGTTAAGTGGACATAAAGGTATACTCAGGAATGATGCTGGTAATTTTATAATCCTGAAAGTATTGAAAGCCATAGGTAAACTCCTGAATATTGTTTTTCATTACTTAGAAAAATGCCTTTGGAGAAAACAGAATGAATGTGTGACTAGACAGCGGTTTTGCACAGACCATTAGCATTTTAGCGTACTTACGCTGGGTCAGAATCTGTCTGACCATCTTCTGGATGCAGATGTTACAGCAAAAACATTTTCTCTCTGTGAAACCCAGATAGTCAATAGACAAAACTGAATTCTAGGCAAAACAGTAACTCACACTTTTCCTCCTTACTGTGCCTTCGTTATGGGGTGAGGAGTATGGGTATGGAGATTATGGGGAATTCAGTACTTTGTGTATGTAAAAAGAATCAAATTATGAGTACTGCTTCATGTGTCCCATCACTTTTTACTTAATTACTTCAACATGCACTTGTGTAAATTTTATAGACATGTACAGACCACTGAACTGTATCTCACCAGAGGAGGCAGCACATCTCCACAAAATTTGTTACATCTCAGCCTCTTTTTTTGTACAAACCTGATCTGTGTAAACATTAACAAAGTTTGCATTTTCCACCATAGGGATATGAAACATGAACAGCAATGGTTTTTGTTCTTCTCAGGGCAACAGTCCAGGCACTGCTGATGAAGCAAGTGCAGCAAAAAAAGCCAACTAACCAACCAAAACAAGCAAACAAACAAAAAAACCCACCAGACTTTGTCCTTCCAGTCTACAGTAACAAGCAAGGATAGTCACTTCATTTCATCCTCTATATTAGGTTCTACCTTAGGGCAAAAGGAGTGGTATAGCAAATTGTGAAACAGTTGGGTTTTTCAGCTTTGTTCCGTTCAAAGGCTTCCTTACTTCCATTTGAGGATAAAGAAGATACCCTCAAACTTTATTTTCTTACTTGAAACTTCAATAATACAGCTTCTTTCTAAGACCAAAGACTCAATGTATTATTTATAACCAAACAGAAGCTACTTTTTTCCTGATCTTCTCATAAATTATACATTTCCTTTTTTTTAATTTACCCATATATTTAATTTTTGTCTTTATTTCATGTTCATTATCATAGCCCAGTTTCATTCAGTTACTCACTACTATCTCTGACTACTCTTCCTGTGCTAATAGTCCTTGCATATGCTCAAGTTTGAGCTGTAACGAAGTGTCCAAGCGAGATGCTGATTTTCTTCCAGGCTGTTAGTCCACCTACCTTCTACAACACATTACCTATTATCCTTATGAGAAATGCCACTTAGCCAGTGGCATTCCTGTCATCCTCTACCTTTGAGCAGTACATAACTCTTCTGCTGCTTGTGTCCGCTGCAAAGCTGCTTCTTGTTTTTCTTTCTTTATTCCCCCCCCCGCGAAGTATAATATTTACTGAGGTTTATTATATGTACCCATACTTATTAGTTTTCATTAACTCCTGCATAAAACTCAGTGTTTCTTTCTGTCTCAGGTAACATTTCTTATTTTGGTCTATTAGCCATATGTCTTCTGTACTAAAAAGCCATTCACACTTCATATGCTTCAGACTGGACAATGTCCTTTAGTTTGCTTTAGTAAAACTAAGTGTAGAACTCCAATTTGTGATTTATTCCAAATCCTTATCTCAGCTTCTTTTAGCCTTTCTTTTCAACCTAAATAAAAAAAGCCAATAATATATCAAAAGCCTGGTCCAATAAAATTACAATAGAAAAATTAGGGGAGAGGAAGAGAATATTTTCATTTTTTAAGGTCTTCAATAGATGTCCAGAACTAGTTGTTTTGAGAATGACCACGACCACACACATGATAATTCAAGAAAAATAGCTTCACGATATGTACAAATTTGTAAGTCAATCAAGAAGTAATGCTTTCACTGCATCTTTGGTGCAATAATAGATATGGTTTTTGTTATGTTCAGAGAAGTGTATTGTCACTTGTAAAAGTCATTGTGGTAACTGTCCTTCACAAAGAGGTTGGAGGAGCCTGGGGTTTTTTCTTTATTTGTTTGGGAGGTTGTATGTGTGTTTTGTTTTGTTTTGTTTTCCCTGAAATATCTAATGGTTTTGGAAGCATGTTCCTTGTGGAAGACAGAGGGAGACGATAGAGGATAAAATGGGAAAAAAATAAAGCGGCTAAGCAATAGGAGAGTTGGGCAATTACTGTAACTACTGTTGCATGTTATCCTATTACTGCTAAGTACAAAAGTTTCTGAGCTTTTACTTCCAAAATGTCACGTCAGACAAGACCTGGATTACAGCTAAAATTCTTTAATCTTCAGAGTAGAGAAGTCCAACATTTTTATAACAGGATGTGAGCAGTGATACTCTATTGTCAATGACAATGTTACAACTTTTCAGTTAACTTTGGCACTAGCTGCATTTTGTATCTGACATTTAGTGTAGTGAGTTATTTAAACTTCATCTTCAGGAAATTATTATTAACAGTATATGTCTATGAGATCATATTTTAAACAGTGCTTATACTCAAGTTATACAGTTTAAAATTTGTAACCCATATTCCTGCCATATTCAATGCTTTGCAGGAACTCCTTAACTAAACAAAGCCAAATATGACCAGTAATGGAGATGAAAAACCAAGCACTGCTGGGCTTACTAGTAGTTCTGTACTTTGAATCATTCACAATGTGATCTAATGAGAGTTCCGATACTGGAAGGCAAGAATTTCACAGCCTGTTGAAGTCAACAGAAAGCCAAAACATTGATGGATAAACATCAGTAGGTCTTCGTAGAAAAATCTTTAGCCCTAACATATTGGCTAAATTTGAGATTGTACATTTACATTCTCTCTACTTACAGGCCCTGCTTGGTAACAATTAGACACAGTGGGGCAAATTCTATCATCTGTTATTGAAGACACCTGCCAAAGGTGTACCAATTCAAAGTAAAATGCCTCTGAGAGAAAGTATAAACAGGAAGGAAAATATACATTTATGATTAGGATCATCACGACAGAACTTGAAGAGAATAATTAATTCTTCTATTTTTCTTCCCCCTCTCCCCCCCCCCCCAAGATGAGCAACCTGGTCACATACAGATACATCTTCTGAACTACCAGATGAGAAGAAGTAGTTATAGGGAAAAAAAGGTAATGGAGAAGATTTATGAGTTTTATTGCTCACTGTAAAGTGTAAAAGTTCATGAGCACCAGTTAGTATATATCTGAATTTGATTATTTTTTTTTTAGATTGAAGTGGCTCATGTATCAAAACCAAAATAAATGGCACCTAATAAAAGAGACAGCCATCCTTTCCTTCCTTTGTTTGTTCTCCTTTCCTTTCCTCACTTTTCTTCCCTTTTCTTTCTTCTCTGAGAAAGTCTGTAAAAGAGAGGTATTTTGAAGTATATTAAAAAATCTTCATCATTGATTATGTCATTCAGGGATAAGAGCATTCCAAATCAAATGGATCACTACAAAGGTTGAAAACGCCCCAAAACAAGCTGAACATGAATATGGATCAATGAAAAACGGTAGACTATGCTGCCACCCAAAGGCTTTGTTGAATAAATTAGTTGTTTTTATAATATACTAATATAAGTTTTCAGGTGGAATAAAGATTTAGTAAGTTATTCCTTGGTTGATAGTTATCATGACTGATGTGTCAGCATCAGTAATTTTATTAAAGATTTTGTGTGCTTTATTTTAGTTGTGAAGTGGCTTGTGGCTCTTTTGAAATAATCATCTTTTACATGATTAAAAACCACTTTCATATTTCTCTTTGACTTTTGTCAGCTAATGTTTTTTATTAAGGTGCTATCTGCCTCAGATTCAATAAAAGGGTTTTCACATTATATAACTTTCCCCTTTCAGCAAGCAAAAAGTATAAAACGGTAGCCACTTGAGCAGAAATGGTTGTATCCTTTTGGAAATAGGAATGTATATCTTCTTAGTTCTCTCTCATTTGTACAGAATGATTGATCTGGATTCCACTTGATAACTTCCAAACAGTTCATCTCCTTATTTTTTTATGTGTGTTTTCTTGTCCACAACATATGCATGTCTAATTTGCCTAAGTGTGACATATGACTTTCCAGAACGCTCGTTTTGTCTGGAAGCTTATGTGTTGTAGACAGATTTGGAAACCCTGCTCCACTCTTTCTTCTACTGTGTCATTGAGTGATTGTGTGCTGTATAATTTGACAACCTCCTCTATCAGCCCATCAGCATAACCTGCAACATGCATAATAATTACAGCTTCATTTCAGGAAATACGTGAGAAAGGGTCAGAAATGTGTCAATCTGTCTAACTTCTTCTTCCATCACATCTGTTCTACTTAGTACTTGGACAGAGTGGGACTGCCTTATAAAATAATAATGCATTTTTAAAACTGGGGTAATCTTTTATGCTGTCACAGTGCTCATTCAATGTTATTCTATAACCTGTCTTTTTGAGGTTTTCCTTATGAAATGTGATATTTTAATAATATTATATGAAAAACATTATGACCACATTACCATACACACAGAGTTGTCTTCCACCAAGGCTTGAATTATATCAATACAGGATAAAAAGTTCTGTGTAAAGATTAACATTATTTAGTGGGCCACAGTTAATGTCAGCATTCCAATCATAAATAATTTGCAGGTTTTAAAAGTTTGTTATAGGCACCTGCTATGTTACAAACATGTCACCAGAGGTATATATATGTGTGTGTGTGAAAAAACACAATAATTTTATTCACTTTCTGGAGTATATGACAACTGATTTCATGAAATGTCTCTAGCAATTTTATTAACTTTTTTGTGGATATGACTTCCATAGAAATTATTCCCTCTAAAGGTTTTGTGTATACACAAAATGTGTTACTGCTATTTAATAACTGGTCATTAAATTATACTTTCCATGTTTTTCAGAAGAACATTTTTTGATATTAGACTTCATTCTTCTCCTTAATTATACAATAACTGGATTTGCATATACATCATATGCACTGTATAATTTGTATTAGAATGTTTCATGTTATTGCTATAATTGATGCAAAACTTCTTTGTTGTCTGATAAACATTAGGAAATGCTGAAGAAAATGTTACATGTGATGGTTCTTTGTATTTCTCCTCAAACTTTCAAATTCAATTGCTTTTTTTCCTAATTAAAAGACAGAAGATGATTTGCAGAAACAGGAACAGCAAGTTATAATTCATTTTCTGTAATTCATGCCCATTAACTAGTATATGCAAATACTCCTCAGAAAATGTCAGAGCCTACAGCCTGTAGAAAGAGGAACTGCTAAGCGTACTTGAAATTAGATGCCTTTAAAACAAAGGTCCATTCAGGCAAAACTATCTTTTTCACAATAAAGCTGCAGAAAGAAAAGCTGACATTGCAATAGACTTGTCAGAACTATTTTATGAGAGGTGATCTCTTTTCCATCTGATGAGAAAGCTAATGTCAAGGACACTGTCCAACTTGGCATTTTTGTCAAAGGTTCCAGAGAAAAAATTAAAGAAAAGCAAGTTTCTTTTTCAGATTTTGATTTACACTGAGCAACAAAAATGTTAAATGTTACAGTGAGAAAGGTGATGAAAAACTGTCTTCAATAAGTTTGTTTTTGTATGAGTCCCTGTGGTAGAAAAACAACCATTGGTGCATTTTTCTTTTTCACTGAGACAAAAAAGAAGTCAAAGACAAATAATTTAACAAACTATGTCCTAAGGCTTGAATATATTTATTAAAATATATTGATATGCTATATCAAAGAAGTATCAAATGGTGATGGGACTGAGCCTTGTATACATATTTACATACAGCTAAATAGTCTGAATTCCAAATCTGAATCACATTGGTGAATAAATTCTTATTTCCTTAAATTTTTGTTCATATAAGCAAGCATATTAGAATAAAATTCTGGTCGTTTTGTTTGTTTTTCCCCAGGGCATTATTTCAGACCAGGAACATGAACCAGGACATGGTGCCATATTTCGTTATTCAAAAGTTTCTGACTTGAAAGCACGCAGGTAAGATCTCTGAATTGTAACATAAAGAATATGGTATCTGAGAAACTGACTGTGTAATATTCGTCAGAACTAAAAAAAAAAAGTACAGGATAAACTTTGACTGAAAAAAAAGCTTTCCTACCCTCCTTTTGTTTGAATATATATAGGTATATAGCGTAGTTCTTCTGACTCTAGTGTCTGAGAAACTCAAAATCTGTCTATGCATATATGTGTGTATATATGTAAATGTATGTGTATGTATGCATATGTATAATCACACTTTGAAATCTGGGGACAAGAGTTTTAATCTCCAGTGGTCACAAAGGTTCTTTGAACTCATTTTTCTTGGTTGCCTTTTTTTCCACTATCACTTTTTTAGAGAATGCTAAGCTTTTGATGCAGTTGAGAAGAGGGAGCCTTGTGGTAGTTTATGACAAGGATGGCATTGAGTTAATTTTAATTACTGTACAGTTCAATATTTTTCTTTTTTTTGAGATCTTTGGTGATAGAGACTGTACAATAAACCCAGTGGGGACCTCTGATCCTTTTCTGATCTTTAAAGTAAAGCTCTTAGTATGATTCTCCCACACCCTTTTCTATTGGGGTAAAATTTCCAGTCTCATTCTTAGACAAATACCTAGGTCAAAAGTTCATTATGCCCAGAAAATCAGACTGAATTTTCTTTTTTTCCTTCAGTATTTTTATCATTTAATTAATTCTACAATGAATACCAATCTCCTTTTAGCAGATATGTTTGTCAGGAAGCAGAAAAAATATTTAGCTATGTGACTTGAAAACAGTAATATATGTTGATTTCATCTCACCAGATCTGATATTTTGTTATAGTTAAACAATATTGAATTCCTTCTTGAGTTACAGGATGAATGCACATGCAATTTTCATTCTCTTAAGAGAGCAAGGACTTTTGGAGTTGGTAATAGCGGTGCTATAAATTAGTCTAATAACAGTAATTGTACTTTATTTTGATTCATTGATAAAATTTTAATGAGCCTAACAATAAACTCTTAGCTCATATACATGGTGTGTTCTCTATCGCCTGTAACAGGATTTTTGATGGAACAGACGGACCTGTCTTCTTTCCTAGGAATATCAAGTCCACAGATCAGGAATGTCATTCACAAACAAACTTTAAAACCGAGGGTACTGTTTCCTAGCAAGTGCCTCTATATTGTCCATTTTTAATTCACATTTTTATTGCAGAAAAACATCAAATAGCTAATTAACAACCTTTTAGACTTTAAAACATATTTGTGTGACTCTGTAGTAGAGTTAATCAGAAAATTAACATACTGATAAGTCCTCATGCTCCAGAACAGGCAAAATTAAACAGTGTCTTGCTTTGTCTAGGTGCTGGTTTTTGAAGGGCTTTCATAGCACTTTCCTGTTCTACTCTTGACTGAGATCAGTATTCTTTGCTTCTGCAAAGCATTAAAAACTATTGCCAACTTGGTTAATGTTAAAATCACAAAGAAATCAGGCCTTGCGCTCCTACAGTTCCCTTAGATGAAAAGAAATCTTCTTGATTTAGACAGATTTGTAGATCTTTGCCTACTTCCTCAGCAGGCATGTTGAAAATGCCCCCACACATTTCTGCAAGGACTCACTCAAATGGGATCAATATCATTCTGGTTGGACTGCCAGAACTTATGGACTAGACATACTCTGTTGTTTGTACACAACTGCTTATCAAATATTGGAAAGTACTTACAGAACTTCCATGAAATGCTTTCTCTGTGATGAAGTTAAAGCCAGATGTTGATCGTCTAATTCGATAAAGAAATATGAGTGGTGGGTTTTTTTTTCATGATACCTTTCTCCCAATGTTTTTTCTTTCCACTAATCATATATGTTAAAGCAGACAAGAGTAGCCATTTTGCTCTGAGTACTTTACACGATTTTAACCAGGGAGAGTCTGCACAACAAAGGGTTGTGCAGTGTAAGATTCTACAGAATAATCAGGAGTTTATTTTACAGAAGAGCCCTAAGTATGTCATTAGGTATGTAAGAGATTTTCAAAAACACCTAAGCAGATTAGGTATCTAACTCCCATTGACTTTAGAATAGTCAGATGTTTTGGGGAGCTGTGAAATTGAAAATATGACAAGACAGATGATGTTTGAATTACCAGAGTGGAGTGACACCTCTAATATTATATCAAAAAGCTGATCTGTTTGGGTGGTGGGAAGTAAAAGTTGGTTGGGCAGAAGTGAAAGATCTGTAGAAAGATGGAATAATTTAAAAGATAATTAATGAAATCTGTGTATGTAAGGTATGAATCAAATTCTTAATGCTATTATAAATACACTATGATGAATACCACAGCAAGTGCATAAGGTCAGGATACAGCTCTCCAAGACTGTCTCATTTATCCAATGTGATTTACTTGATAAAAGTTTATAAACAATGACAGTAGAGAAAATTAAATCACAAGCAGGAAGAAAAGCTTATCACACATAACACAAAATGACAATTCGAGCTAGCTCAAAACTAAAGACAAAATGCTGCCGCAAAAGAGAGGCCTTGGTAAATTTCTGTGTGCCCTATGTTGTGATCTACCAATTTGACATGCTGTAGAAATCACACGAGTAGCATCTGAATACAACAGGTCTATCAGACAGAAATTTTTTTGGTGCTGTTTTCAGTGAAATTCACAAACGTATGTTCTTAGCTCCCAAATAGTGTCCAGATGAGACCACGCTCAAAGATTTTTCCTTTGCTTAAAGCTTTCTTCAATGCCAATTGAAATGAAGACAATTTCCTGTCTTTAAGATCTGACTTCCACTCATTTCCATGAGCATTGGGTCAGACACTGGAAATTTTCCCACTGTGGACTATTTATTTGCCTACTGCCCACTGCATTTGTTATGATCAGTAGGATATCAAAATTGCAATGCCATTTTAAAAAACAAATTAAAAAGCAAGGCAAATCTTCAGGTTTAAATATTTAAAATAAGAGATCACTGAGATGACTATATATCTGACATCCCACAGAGACCTCCTTCTTCTCTTTATCAGTGGTAGCAACTTCGTATGTCTTCTTCTGAGAAAGTTTTTCTCTCAATGTCCAGGTCCATACTCATATGGTATTTGTACTAATAATAGATTTGTCTGTGTTTTGTACCTGAAGAAAGTCTCTCTATCTATATATGTATATATAAATCTAGTTGAGTACTTCTTCAAATTTTTCCCTATTACAATAGTATTTTTAAAAACAGGCAAACAAAACCCATATAAAAAGGGGAAAAGCATTCATGGTAAAACACTCAACCCATAAGACATAAAACAATTTAATGTCCTGTATGCTAACTCCCTGGTCTATAAATTATATCTTCTTTCTGTCAGATACATCTGTTATTATTGAAAAAATAAATTAAATCAAAACCTAAAGCACAGAAACAAATGAAAAATGGGATAAATGCAGAGTTTTTCTGACTTGCTCCATTTGACTTGAAACCACGGCCTCTTTTCACTGTAGCGGGTCTCACTTGTAAGAAAGCTTCAAGAGTGTAACCTTCAAATAAGACATGGACACCAGAGGTTTGTCCCCACTTCCCCTGTGTGTTCACATCCACATCGCTAATGGGCCACATCACTGATGCATTTTTCCCTAACCCCCAGGCTACTAATGTTCTGTGTATACCTGGGGATATATGGGAGGCTGGAGGTATTCATGCTCCTCTTACTTGAAGCTCTTTCATGGCATAGTGTTTGCTGAAGCACAAGCAGAATCTAGATGTGCTGTATTTCAGGAAAGTGCCCTGCCTTCAGACTGAAGAATCATTTAATCTTTTTTTTTTTTTTTCATATAAGAAGTCTGTGTATTTTGCAGATAAATCCATAAGGTTTTGCTTACAGCCTTTCATTTAGAAAACAGAATCCCTGTTTTATATTGTCACTATTTCCTCTAAATAATATTTGGCTGTGATATTTGAACACACTCAGTAATGATTTGGACACAGATCCCTAAAGTGAAGAAAAGTTTCATAGAACTACTTTGAAAAAAAGCTGTCACAGCTCCAGCTTTTCTTTCACATGATTTCCCCTGCCCACACACAGCCCCCTAGAAACAATGGGAACTTGGTCATTCATCTGACATTTTGTTAGACCTTACTGAGCTGCAAAAATCTGTAAATCCTATACAAATGGCAATGGCACCTGCACAGGTCATATGTACAGCTCAAGTGCATTAAGAGTGATGTATCTCAAGCTCTGGGCTTCTGAAGCAGCAGCTGTGAATTCAGTGTATTTGAGCAAAAAAATGAAAATACAGTTCTTGCAACACTCTGCAGTGATGCAGGTAATTTCCTTTGTGCAAAAAAGACAAAGTGGCCCAATGTATAGTACAGGGAAGGAGGTGAATTTAATCTTGGCAATCTAGAAGTGTTCTTCCTATGATTTAGATAATCTTTCTTACCTGTTTTTCTATAGTGAAAGCTCCCCTCCACATTTTCAGTAGTAAGAGAATTCATCTGAGGGAAAGGGATTCCCCATATTTTCTTATTCTGTCACTTTCTCAACCAGCCAAACAGTATTAACAAATTCTTAAACACTAGGAGATCTCTAGTTTGCGGCATTTAATAGATTTCTTGTATCACCTCCTTCCTCTCTCCCATACCATAGCCAGGCATGGCATCAAGACTTTTTAATAGTTTCTTTGCTTATTTTATTTGAATTTTTTTTTTTGAAAAATGATCTTGATTTAGCCATAAAATTACGTTTTGGTAGATACCTGATCACATTTCTTTGTAATTTTTTTCTTTTATCTTTTGACTAATTACCTATCTGGAGCAGGCAGTTAGGTGACCAAGCAAATGTGCTTTTGTACTGAATGGTACCCTGGCTGAGAGAAATAGAGATAATAGCTGTTTAAGAATTTAGAGATCAGACGATGTTTTCCAGGTAAAGATTCTGTCAGCAAAGACAAGAATGAGAAAAATCTATAGGTTTTTCTTTACAGTTAATTAAGCACGTACAAATTTTTGTTTTGTTTAGTTTTATTTTCTTGGTTTTTGTCTCAGGAAAAATCAATAGAGTTGCATGATGAAAAGTTACTCACTGGTACATTTTTATTTTTGCTCCTCCCTTCCAGTGTTCTGTATGAAATATGGCCACATTTTTCATCATCCATTTCAGGTCTTTCAGGCTTCAGAATACCTCTCTGATGCAACAATTAATAGTCAATTCAAATATAAATAGGCTATCTCCAGTTCTGGCTAGAATCATTGATTTAATTTCTTAATGACAGAGGAATTAAGTAATAGGCCCTAAGTAGGAATGCAGGCAACCATGTGAAACCATGTGCCAAATTGATATTTCAGCAACTCTGATAACTTATTAGGATGACGGCCATGGGATGTCACAGAGCTGAATGATAAATCTTCAGTCTGCTCCTTTCCTACTTCCTCTTTAAAATTATTCTTCTATTGCAAAATTAATTGGCAATTGTGTTGACAGTCAGTGTCATCTTTAGTAATGTTTAAATTAAGAAACTTACAATGTTATTAAATGTTGTGAAAAAGTAAAGCAAATCATCTTGCACAATAAACAGGCAGATAAAGGGGGCTGGAATCCATTTTACATAGGGCCAAGGCAAGTTTGACACATCATTTAAGATCATTCATGGCAGGATACAGCACTTAGGTACTGCATAGGCCTATAAACAGGAAGAATTTCACAAAAGAGTACTAAATTGGAAAAGTAGGTTTAGAATTGCAGGCCTAAAAGCACAAAATGCCAAGAGGAACAGAACAAATACATCTGAAGGCTGAAATAAACTTCTGGCTGCCATGAGGATTTTGGGGAGGAAGGGTAGAAATGGAAAGTAGCCATGAATCTCCTGTGAAATATTCATGGTCATATATGTTTTCAAATTATTAAAAAGGGTCAGTGAGATTTTAATAAGAAACCTGTATTGGGTCTGGCTGAGATGGAGTTAATACTCCCCATAGCAGCCCTCATAGCGCTGTGCTCTGCATCAGTAGCTAGAAAGGTGTTGATAGCACACCAGTGTTTTGGCTACTGCTGAGCAGTGCTGGCACAGCATCGAGGCTGTCTCTCCGACATTTTTGCCCCCCCCTCAATGGCAGGTTGGGGCAGAGCAAGATCTTGGGAGGGGACATAACCAGGACAGCTGACCTAAACCAACCAAACAGATATTCCATACCATATGACGTCAGCTCAGATATAAAAGCTAAGTTAAGGGAGACGGAAGGGGGGGGGGCATTTTGTCTTCCAGAGCAACCACTACGCGTACTGAAGCCCTGCTTCCCGAGAAGCGGCTAGACATCGCCTGCTGATGGGAAGTAGAGAATAACATCATCTGTTTTTTCTTTGCTTTCACGCGCGTGACCTTTGCTATCACTGTATTAAACTGTCCTTATCTTGATCCACGAGCCTTTTGTTATATTTTCTCCCCCCGTCCAGCTGAGGAGGGGGAGTGATAGAGCGGCTTTGGTGGGCACCTGGCATCCAACCAGGGTCAACCCACCACAAAACCCAATGTCAGTTATGCATATAGGTTAGATTTTATGTTTTCAAATGAACAGAGAAATTCTTGAAACGAATTAACAGCTGTTCAGTTAAATTATCTTTCATTACACTCAGTAGCAGTTTTATCCCTGATTTTAGAAGGACCAAAAAATCGTATCTTACCTACTTTATGAAAAATATCACTGATCCAATGCAGCCGTAACAGAGGTCGATGTTTTTCTCCCATCCTGGTAGCATGCTAAACTGTAGAGATTTCAGCTAGTAACATCCAACTTGCATGTACTTTGCCATACTCCCTTATTCTAGATTTTGTTCCAGAAAACTGCTACAGAGTTTGGGGGGTTCCATTTCTGTTTGCTTGACCAAAAGATGCAGGCTTTTCAGATTGTCTTGAATATCAGACAAGATGGGAATGCTCCCTGGTAGCAATGGTGCAGTTCTATTCCAACCTTAGGTTCTTAAAACAGGTTATGTATTAGTTGTTTGTAGTGCTTATAACATGGAGGAAAAAGCTCTACCTAAAATATAGACAGTGTAACTCCTGAATGACACTAAGAATCAGGATCAGCACTCTGAAAAGGATTCGTTAAGCAGTATATAAGGCAATATAACTTGCATGACTACGCTGCTGCTGTTCTGTATACTATGATTTCTAGTGACTTTCCATTGTGACTAAGGAATCTGGTTTTGGACAAACAAATGCCTTTGAAAGTTAACACAGACAAGGTGTTTTGTAAATTACACTCTCGGGTACAGAAACAGGTTGGATACTCCATAAACAAGATGTGTACCTTCCCTGAAGCATTTCTGTCCCAGAACTCATTTGCAGGTTTGCAACAAGCTTTGTGTAAGAGGAGCACACATCGTTTCTGTTGCAAAAAGAAACCAGGGGCTGGATTGTGAGGATGTACATCTCACTAATGCATAATTGCTGAATGTATATTCCAAGCTCAGTCCCTCACCCCAAACCCCGCAAAAGCAAATAAATGAACTAAAGAAATATGAGTTTCTCTAACACTGTATCTCTAGGCAATTGTGACATTTTAATAGGCGAGGGAAAAAATAACCTTGTAAAATAGTGATTAGGGTACTTTTAATACTAAAAGTAATAAAATATACCAGTTATGAAGCTTAGACTTTCAGACACTTTTTCAAAGATTAAAAAATATAATTGGAGCTGGTGATCTTTGTGTGAGTTAAAAAGACACTTGTATTAGTAAAAGAGATACCTAAGGTATCCAAAACAGCTGAAGTCATTTGAGACATTAATTCTTTCTTCAGATACTGTAATGGCTGTATAAGAATTTTCTCTGAGTAGTAGAAAACTTTAAAATTTTCAAACAAATAAACCTTATCATTTATTATGAGTAAGGTAATTCTAAATAAACAGGATAAGTCAAAATATGAGCAAAAGAACTGGAGACTTAACCTTACTAAAAGGTCAAATTCTGCCTTCAGATACATGAACTTTGAAGGAATGCTCATGGGCAGAGTTTAGGCCCTGATGTACATAGTACGAATTTAGCAAATATATTATTGAACCTATGGTTCTGTAAAGCGATTTCAAAGTTGTGTGTGCTAACTATGCTGCATGAGGAATAGGCCTTTGTGAAAGAACTCAGGAGGATTGAAAGTAATTCACCGTTGGAGGTAATGATAGTCCTGAGGATTTCTGACAGTTTAAGGTGACATGACTGAAATAATTTATTAACATATAACTTACAGTTACATTGAGGAAAGTAATTTGAGTGTGGAATTATATGGACAGTTGCTGGTGCTCTGATATTAAGGTTATTCAATTTTCCTTTACAACTTACCATTTTCAGTTGCATATCATATTGCCAGACTTCAAAAGTGTAGATTGAATAAATTGATACTTGGCTTAAAATTGATTTTTTATTATTATTATTTTTAGAGTTCAGCAAAAATGTAATGGCTTTTAATTTTGTTATGTTTGGGGGAGCAAGGTTTGCAACAGATGCTGTAGGTAGTTTTACCAGGGGTTTTGTTTGTTTGTTTTTCCATTACTCTTTAGAAGTCTCTTGTGAAAAGTGTATCATATTTGGCAGGAAAAGTTCTGCAGTTCAAATGGTGCCTTACTAGAAATCCTTCCCCACTCAGCTTTATTTAAATAATGGAAATTGTTATTTGGGAAAAAAAAAAAACCACAAAAAAACCCCAACAACAAACAAAAAACCAAACAACAACAAACAAAGCAAGACCTTCCTAAACCAGAAACCCAACCAAAAAAACACACATGAAGGGGACAATTTTTCTTGTGTATTGAGTATGAGGAGTGTTTAAAGTACTCTGACGCTGATTTTTGAGATGAGTGTTCAGTTTCCTCATCCACCCGGGAGGAATTAAGACCCACATCCTGGGAAAATGCTTTGATCAGTTTTTCTGCAGGGAACTAGGGAGGAAGAAGAAGTGAATATCTCCATTTGAAACTCTTCTATTGTGCAGTGAAAATGAACATGATTTTCTAGTCTACTGTGTAGGGCACTCAATAAATGGAGGTTTGTAGGTCCCAATCCCCAGTTCAAAGCCTGGTTATGCAGTTTACTGAATGATCTTTTTCATATAAAACACATAGCCAGTCACTGAAGGCTAGACATACTTGTTGGTTCTTGCCAGAGCAGCAACAGCTGGTAATCAGTCCCCTCTGATACTGAGAAAAAGAGAATGTGGGTTTCACCCAACGTAAAAGTAAATCCTACGGCAGCTGGAAAGCCATTGACTTCAAAGGAAGTGGGGAACTCTCTTCCCATAAAAAACCTACAAGGAAGTGTTAGTTGTCATTATGGGACTCTAGGGACAATGAGGGAGAGAGAAATAAAAGGAGAGGTTTTGGATTCTGATTGTCCCAGTAGGCAATCAAAGGCTAGGGGGCAGGCAAGCAGGGTTTCAGGATTTCAGTCTTGGGTACTTTGATGCATTAGTCTTGAGGGATTTAAATACTTATTTTCCTGCTAAGTCCCACTTTAACTTCCTAAAAAAATGTTTCTATATAAACAGCTAGAAATTTAAGTCTCATTGATTTCAATGGCAATGAATTTTCCAGGTTCCTGCCTGTGCTGGGGTGACCATCAGCTTCTGGTTTCTCTTCCTTTGTGTGGAAGCCCCACTTTTGCTCCTCCCTGACATGCACATTGTGGACCTTAGTGAAGCTACTAAGTCATTTGTCTCTGAAATGGAAATCAGAATGGAAGTGTAATTGTAAATCATGATACTCTTTTTCACACACTTATCTCTCAACTGAAACTGTGTATTCACTTGTTCGTCATCATCCGTTCACAGCAAATGAAGTTAGGTGAGTTAGTGTTCCACTTTTGGTCTCCAGCATCTTAGATTTTATTTAATACAGTGGTGTTACTCAAAGGCTCTGGGTGTACTTTAGGATGCTCGTTACCTTGCAATGGTTAGCATTAGCAGAGATTCACTTGTTTGCAGAGCTGAAAACCTGTATTGACAGATGGTAATGACATTAAGAGTTTCTTTTTAAAAAATGCATGCTTTCAATGTGTTTTAGTAATGTAGTATGTCAAAGCCATGCACAAATTCAGGTTCAGCTGAAATAACACCACCTTTAGAGCACAAATTCTCTTTAAAGTATAAAGAAACCAAAGGAAAGTTCTTTGTAGAGATCCATGTATTGATTTAAGGAGAGCCTTTATGTTGTGGTGCTGTTTTACCTGCTATGTATTCTTATCAAGGTGAAGAAATATAAAGATTTTTTTTTCTTGTATTGCATTTTTTTCATTTTAAGTCTCCACCAGAGATGAAGGTAGATATTTCTAGTATTGAACAGTATGATTTTGACATGGGACAATAGTGTAGTAAGAATTGTATATGTGATGGGCATAACCAGGTATTAGAAAAGATCTTATGCTGTTAGCAGAATCCTATTACCTTATGATACTAAAGACTTATATCCTGGTACTAGTATACAATTTCTTTCTTTGAAAGATTCTTTCTTTGACAGAAGTATTTTGCCTGTACTTCAGTCTGCCTTCTGCTATCATAAGCATTTATATGATCACACATTTAATCAAGCAGGAAAACAGAATTAATTCTAGAAAGTCATTCTGAAAGTTAGTCTGTTGAGACTTTTACTGGTTTAGTTTTAGTTTGATTCTGTTACCCTTTTGATTTACCATGCAGACATATGAATGCATGAACACCATCTTTTAGTAAGTAGCATTATAGGCCTCCCATACATTTGATTTCATTCAGCCTGTTAAAAATCATGTATTAGGTCTACTGGCACAACCTTTTCAATAATGACAGGATTAAAAGAACTGTAAGACAGCTCTCTAAGTAGAGTTCTCCATAATATTTGGAAAAAAATAAAAGGAAAAGTGGATGCCCCATAGCAACTGACTCAACTGTTAGTGGTTTTCTGGGGAGTTATTGTGTAACAGTTTCCTATAAAGGTACAATATACATATCCTGAAAGGTACATTTCTGAAGGATTAAGTTATTCTTCACATGTTCATAAAACAGCATAACAGTGTGTATAGATTATACATCTTTTGGTAATCAAAAATCATAGAGTCATAGAATGGTTTGGGTTGGAAGGGACCTTAAAGATCATCTAGTTCCA
>NW_010973187.1:1500028-1533113 GCF_000737465.1 Haliaeetus leucocephalus
CATCTTCGTGGCCCTTCTCTGGACTGACTCCAACAGCAAAATAATGATGAAGTTATTTTACTTTGTTCATGGCAGCCTTTCATATCTAAGAATTTGGAGCACAGGAAAAATTATAGGAATAACTAATTACACTTTTATCTATCGTTTATTATTTATCTACAGAAAACAGCCGTAAATAATGCTAGGACTTTTTAAAACTATTTGTGTTAAAATCATTGAGAAGCTTTAATAATATTTTCCTGCTCTACAATATAATAGCTTTTCAATATTTTTATCCTATTTGAAGATGTGGAACAAGTGGATTAATTATAACCCAACCACTCAGGCAATATCTCTTTCAGAGTCCTTGTAACATACTCTGACATACTGCGTTCATCTTAACTACTACACACAAGGCAAAGCCTATGTTCACATTTGCTATTGCACATTATTTTGCCTGAAACATGATGTCACATTTAAAAAGTAACAGTTATCATGTTGCCCATGACTCCACTGACATGCATGCAGCAGGAACAGCTCCCTCTTCTTATTTCATTATATCACTGTGAGAAGTGGCTCAGGAGAAAAAAGTCTATTGTGCTTGTGTCAGAGATCTGATTTAAAAAAAACCAAACTAACAAACATAAAATTGTATGAAAAAAAATTTTTAAAAATACTTTCATTTGTTTATCCTGAAATTATTTAATTTCTGAGACTTTTAAAATGTGTTGTGACAGAAAAATGGTACTATTTCTTTTTAAATAGCCCAGTCATTTCACAGGAAAAATAAAATGTCATGAACCGCTAGTCATTTTAGTATACAGAATCAATATTTTTCAAGCAGCTTCCCAGTTCCATGTAATAATAATGTATTTCATTGTATTCTACCACCTAAAAGTCCCATCTCTATATCATCTGTGAAAAGATGAAAACGCCTCCAGCTAATACTGTAGTCACCATACTGTTGAATTATGAATTTTGCTTTCAAACACACAAACTGCTAACTTTGCTTATGTGAGTAACATTAACCAAAAACTACATAAGGATTCAAATTTCACTCAGGTTCACTAATAAAAGAACAAATAGTAGGAAGCAATAAAGGAGGGACACTAGTGGAAGAACCCTGGGCTGGGAATGGATGCTGCTGAGAGATTTCAAATCACTTACTGGCATTTTATAAAATAGCACACCTTTGAGAATGTATGGAAAGTCCTTGTCAGATTTTTCAATTGTCAGTGTAGTTAGGGTGTAAATGTGGGGAATAATATTATGCATAAAGACTTCTAAATCAGCAATGCAGTCTAGAGAGAAAGCAATTACAGCTTGAAATCTTAGTTCAAAAATGTGGCTGCCACTGCTTAGTCACATGGAGCTATTCTTGAAATATCTATAAGAAGCTATTACTAAGTTCCCCCCAAAAATCTGAAAAAAAAAAAGTCCATTATTTTTTTAAAGATGTAAACAAGCAAGCAAAATTAAGTGATTCCTCAGTTACAGTATGTTTTGTAGGTCACTGTGAAGGGATTCCACTGAAATACATTTGTTTTCTACATTGATGGGGGTCTTCAGATAAATTAAAACCACAGCCCATAATTGGAATCATGGAGTATGGCACTTTATTTAGTGCCATTCCTGTTTTTTATGCAATGTTTATCTAAGGTAAATTTCATAAATAAGGGATTGAGTTCTGAGTCTTATACCTCCCATCAAAGTTTCCTCCCTATTGGCCAGAAAAAAACCCATGCTGATTCTCATATTTTTCCTCTGTCTTGGTTCAAGGAACTTGCTTTCTTTCAGCAGAGCAGCATAGCTTCTAAAAAAGGGTGCTTTTTAATCTCTTCCTGCTTTCCTCATCTCCATCCTTGTCTACAGCTTGACGATTACAGCACACTTCTGGGAAGCAGCAGACGTGGGTTCAAATCCTGGCAGACTGAAGTGAGAATAAGATCAAGTCTTCCACCTCCTGGAAAAGTGCACTAACCGCTAAGCTATTATGAAAATAAGCTGGTGGTAGTAGCAGCATTTGAAAAGAAAACAGCAGCTACTACAGTATTGTGTGAAGTGCCTGATCTTGTTACTATGTGTTAGGGATTCTCTGAAAAATACTACGAGGTCGAGCCCCTGAGGGGACTTGCACACAAAAGTGCTAGTTTCTGAATTCCAGTCAGGCACAGACGTTTATACGACAACATGTATCTCAGCAATCTCAAGTTTGAGGGACCTATCGCCATAGTCAGGACAAAAAGTTTGGGGGACTTAAGGAGTGCTTAAAATTAAGATTAAAAAAAAGATAAAAATGAGTTGTTATGTAAATTAGATGTCACTAACCTTAGGTGGCTGGCTGAGTTTTCAAGAACACAGGTTTTGACATAGAATGCTGTATTCTATCTAGCTAATCCAGGGTCTATATACATAGGAGAAGGGGAAAGAAGGCATGTGGGGTTAAATCTGTGCCATTGTTTTATTCTGGAAACAGACTCAATTTTCTTGCAAAAGTACTTCCTGTACATTAGCTAAACTCTCAGATTTCATGACCCAGCTTGCAACCTGATGGAATAAACCATTTCTGTGTATTTTATTCATTTGATTAAAGTGACTAATCAAATATTCACCTAAACAAGCATATTAGTACAATTAATTAAACTAATTAGAGACAGAACAATTTTAATTGGGGTCACAGTAAAGATTGAGCCAATAAATGACTATTTTCAAACATCTAAATCTTCAAATAGAACAGGTAATCACTGAATTATGGGTTTGGCATCAGATAAGATTATTTTATAGTAAGCTTGCTTTAGGAAATAGAATTCAGAGTCTTTAAAGCTGGGGAACAAGTAATTCCAGTCACTGCAGTTACAATTTCCTACTAGAGAAAAAGCAAAGAAATATGCAAGATGTATGTGTTCTTCATTTAAGTGTCTGTTCTGCGCTAAGCTATTTGACAAATGTTTTAGATTCTTAATCAAAGGAATTGTCTACTCTTTCTAGCCATGCTATTTAGTCATTAAAAAATATTATTTCCTTCTAAAAAAAATTTATTTTAAGTAATACCATTTTTTAACTCCTGTGTCTATTGATTTATTTATTGGCAGACGCATTTATTTTAGAAAACTACAAATGGTGTTTTTCTCTTACATACCTGCATTTGTGCATAGCTATGCAAAAAAGAAAACCTGATTAATGTAAAGTTTAAGCTTCCTCCGCTTTGTTTCTATGAAGAACTTGAACTCAACTCATTGACGGTGAAAATCCGTGGATGAAAGTTTGATTGGAACTCCTAGAAAAGGTTTTCAGTAACAGCCAGATTATTGATACTAACAAGACAAGTCTTTTATCTGTTTCTTCTCTGGATGTTTTGCCAGAAGAGGGAAGAGGCACACAGCCATTGTCACAGGGAGCCTGGGTGGGGTTGTTACCAGAAGAGAATCACACCATGCAGCAACATGTCATCTCTAGTTTATTGACTCGGCGGGATAGGGAACAGCAGTAGCAGGGGAATAGCCATTCCTGTTCCCTAATGCACAAGCACACATGCAAATCAGAGCTCCAGTTCCTCCGGGGCAGTTGAGCCCAGCACAACTCGGCTCAGAGGAGCAGGACACTCTGCCCTTCCGAGGTGTCAGGTCTGTGGCTGACAGTTCAGCCCCTGTACATAGCAGTTCATCCTCAGGCCCTGCCTTTCAGAGACATCCCTGAATTCTGCCTTCCTCTTTTGAACTATCTATTAGCTCTTTTTAACTATCCACCAATTTCTGTGGTAGTTTGTCAGCATAAGCTACCGTTGGCTTTGTAGTTCTGCACTCCAAGGCCAATCTGCAGTTGCCACAGTGGTTTTTATCACCCTCTGGCTTCCACCAAAAATGTCACAAAAAAGGAAATGTTACCTTTGCTATTCAGCTCCTTTGAGATTAATCTGGTTGGTTTGAGTTCAGCAGCTGCAGTCCTTCATCTGGGTAGCAGCCCCAGGTAAGCTACACCCACAGGCGCTGCTCTCCAGAGAGATCCCTTCTTCTTTTATTCCAATGAGAAATCCAGGTTTAACCTTTCAAGGTTTAGAGAGACCAGGCTGCAGCCTGTCTGCCTGTTGAGAGACAGTTTTATTTAACAGAATGTACATGTGATCTGTGCAAACAGTATTAAATATCGTATATATAGCAAACTGATGACTCTTTTTACCAGCAATCCCTTAAGCCAGGTGGCAGACAATCCCTGAATGAACAGGGGTTGCATAACCCTTTTCATGCAGGCCTCTTCTTCCTATGTGTCAGGACAATCCAAATTCAGAGCTTATCCTCTCTACTTCACAGGTGAACTAATTATCCAACACTTGATAGCAACCACTTTGACAGAAAAAAGCAATACATATTTCGTTTCTCTATTTTACATATGGTTTTTTTTTCTGCAATGATTTTCAAATTCAGACTCAGTAAATGCAGAAGATATTTATGCCAGTAAAGTAAAGGTTTGGACCTACATTTTTTATGCTTGATCAGAGTTGGAAATCTATTTCAAAGAAATTCAAGAAAACCTGTTAAAATGCTGAAATAAAATTATTCTGAAGTATTTAAATTTAGACGTCACAAAAGGTACTGTGTCTATTTTTTACCATTGTATTAGAAATTCCCTTTCTTCATCTTCTGTTTATTAAGAAGTTATTAAATATTTGTCAAATCAATTAATTAATTTAAATTAATTACTATGTATATTTTGATGGTTTCTTATGTTAGAACTGATTAAACCATCAAAGGACCTTAGTATATTGGTGTACTAAGCATTTTACTAGTCAAATAACAATGAAACAAAAGGCCTGCATTTAAATTTACTACTTCTCAACTAACTATCTTTAACCATTTAAAGAATCAAACAGTTTTTCTTAGTGAAGTAGAAACATTATTTTTTTCATGACAAGCACCTCCTGGGACTTATTTTACAGAATAGATGTTTTTGCTGACAAAGGATGAAGAATTTCAAGCATTTATAAAAGAAATCAGTTCTAGACTGCTGTCTCTAAGTTTCATTGTAAAATATAAAGAAGGTTGGCGGGGGGGGGTCCTACTTTTGTGACTCCATTGTAGACAGAGGTATCTATTCTCATTTTGAGACAATTTACAGTTGCTACTTCATCAGTTGATTCCTACACTTAGGATATACTTATAGCTTACATCTAAAAACTCTCAGCAAATACCTAAAATGACATAAAAAGTCAGCATAAAAAATGCAAATTTATATATATTACAAACTGCATTACAGAGGTTCTCTGATAATTTGGGGAATCTGTATGAGTAAAGTACATGAATACTCTTTGAATTTTGAGTCTCAATATGTCTCAAAGTCATACCCAAACTCTGCTTAGACAATAGAGTTGATTTGGATTTTCTACTGAATTTCTTTTTTTTTAATCTCCACACGACCCTATGGGCGACAACTGTTGTGAAATTTAATGAGACATTCTGGAATAATAAGAAATTTTATCTTTTTATGCAAAACATCATCTAAACGTAGTTTATCCTCAAGAAGGTTGGTTAAAAGACAGTCAGCTAAAAGCTATGCAGGCTTTGTAGTAATAGTGATAGTGACAGTAGTTTGTATAGTTCTCAATGTTCATTTGAGTGTGAGAAAGGAAGTACAGCTCTTTAGAGGTCTTTGACAAGTACAAAGAACAATTAAGAATACTAAGAAACGTGGTAATGAAGTGCATATAGGTTTTTGTTTATAGAAATAAAAAGGAGTATTTTAATTGAGAGCTCTTGAAAAATATGTTTCCAATATCTTTAAAACATTGTAACAAAGGTCTGGGAAGGGTAAGCATTAACTACCAGTAAAAATATGATTCAGTGATTCTGATAATCCACATGTCCTAGGATAAGGTACTTCTTTTTCATGGAAGATGAACAGACAGAGAATCTGAAGGTGCCCATGAGATATTTCTGATGTCAAGAAAAATGTTGTTGCAACTTACTGGAGCCATTGGAAGCTGTTGCAAGGAGCAAAATGAGACCAAAGAAAGGAGGGTGAATATGTCTGTGCAAGGGGAAACCTGACAAACACCAACATACCTCATGCAATGTCCTTCTCTGACTAACCTCTCCACTTGGAGAATTATGAATCTGCCACATGGAATAAGTTTTAATCATCAATTAGGCTCATTTTGGAAAGGTAGTGCAATTCTTTTTATTGAAAAATTCCCACTGACATAAACATTTAATAGTAACTTATATAATTCTGTATCTGTAATATAATGGATGTTGCCATCCATTGCCATTTACAACAAATATCAAGAGCAGGCCCTGCGTCTGAAAAACCTCAGATAAAATTCTGACCTCAGCCTGCAGTATAATGACCTGCATCTTTATGTGTCCTAAAGGAACTTAGACTTCAGCAACATACTCTTATTTTCCCGTAAACATGCAGTGATTTTTCCATTTTCACTTCCCTATGCAAAAAGTTTATCACTCCTTATACTCACAATGTAATTTCAGAATAAGAAACACAAAATGTAAGCAATTTGCTCATCATGACCAACATGAAAAATGTTAACTGAACTTTAACTTTGTTGCCACTTTTTGTCCCTCCCCTGTAACAAATATAAAGTGTCATAAGCCTGATTCTTGCCCTGAAGTAAAGCTAACACTTCTAGCTCTCTGCCCAGTAATAGAAAAGGACAGGGTAGTGGTCTTTTAAGTACAACTGTTTTGGTGATTTAAGTAATGAGAAAGCTGGGTTGCAAGTCTTGGTAACCAGAGGGATGTGTTCAAACCCAGAGCACTGAATTCTTGGAGTATGCCTTAACCAACAAACCCCTGGTGAAGATGGGAAGGCATTTGTTTCCTTACCTCTACCTGAAAATGTGCCATTGTGAAAAGAATATGCTATCTAAAAGAACAGAGAGTGAATAAGTGATTTAGTAATCTAACGAGGCTGCTGACGGCACCGCTCACTTCCTCATTCTTTTTCCATCAGCCTAACGTGCACGTAAATACTCCCCTTACTCTCCTCTACCTGCTCCCAATTAAAAGAAAATGATGACTCTGATACAATGATGTTGTAAATGTCACAGTACTGGAGGATTTCAGCAGTTCTGAATTTTTTAGCAGCTTAGAAGCTCTGCAGAACAATTTCTGATTTGCATTTCATCACTACCTTAATGGAGGAACAGCAGTAAGCTTGCGAATTAAAGCTTGCTAGATTAGGGAGTTTGTGCACAAGATTTCAAATCTCTGGTGAATGGCTTACTGCAGCTCTACAAATCATTCTGTCAAAGCAAATTGTGCTGTTAAAATACGCATTTAAAACAATGCTCCCCAAATAGGTAATATGGAGGTAATTGAAAAACCCAAAGTGCATACAAATAATTGGAAAAAGTGAGCAGTGAGGGAAAAAGGAACTAAATGAAAAAAAAACAACCACAAACAACCACAAACAAACAAAAAAAGGGAAATGTAAATAAACATTACTGTAGAAAGAAGAAATATCATTTACTTTATCACCAACTGCAAATAAACCACATACTTTGGGGCTTAACTTCTCACGTATTCTGCACACAGTGCTATCTACTGAGATGTGATGGGGAATCATGGGGAAGAATAAAGAAAACTTTATGCCTCATAAGTCTCCCACTGAAATGCACTGAGAAACATGTAATCTTCTGCAAATGCCTAGAAAACATCCAGCTAGGAGCTCTTCATTTCATTAAATGGCATCATTGATTTCCATGGGAAGTTGCAACTAAAAGAGAAAATAGAGGCCAATACCAAATGCTAATCCTATAACAATTTTTTAAATCAAGCAGTTAAATAAATAATAAAAAAACCTTCAGCAGTGTAGAAACACACCAGATGAGTTTCTAACTTTTGTGAACCCTGCTATAGGTTACGCAGTATCAATATAGTAAAAAGACTTATTTGTTCAAGTATTTATCAAAATGAGCTGCATAAGTTAGTATGTGTGCATACCTCTGGCACTCATCATAAATGCTAAGAAAGAATAAACTCGAATTAGTTTTCTCTCATCCCCCCCAGTATAAATATATATATATTAATACGAGGGGCAGAGTTACCAAAATCAGCTTAAGAGATTTATAGGTTCATATTTTTAAGATAACAACATATATACTGAATGTCCACTTCAACTCTTTATCATTAAGAGCACAAGCTTTTATGTTAGATCAAGATGTTAATTAAGGGTTCTGTTGAGTAGATGTGTTTCCATTAAACATCTGGGCCAACATGAATCCCTTCTTCATATGCATGGAAAGGAAAAGAGATAGATTCAATTGAAATTCAAAAAAAAAAGCAAAAAACAACAAAAAAAACCCAAATCAAAAACTAAACCCACCTTTCTTCATCGAAAGGAAAATCACAGTTATATATATATACCAATGAATTTATACTGAAAGTGCCTCCGTCCCACATGTATGTTTGACACTTCATTTAAAATTAAATAAATACATTGAATTAATTTAATCCTTTGTGACCTTTTATCCCCAGAGTTCTTAATCAAATGTCTCAACTGATTAATAGGTCTTTATATGACCCTAAATTATATTGCTTAAATCTTGTCCTTTTCCTCACTCTCTTTAAATATCAATTAATTCTAGAGCAAAAAGGAATATCACCAATTGTTTGCCCATCCTCTAAGAGAAGCCTCATCCCTTAAAACAATCTTAGTGGAATACAGACAACATAATTTCTGAAATTTTCATTATAGTCACTTCAGCAAAATTATAGGATGACTTTTGCTAGAAGTAAAGCATCTGCATTGCTCTTCCTATCTTCAGGGGCACATATTTCATATATCATATATTGCATAGTTTGGTCCTCAAGATTTAAAACCAAAGATGGGTTCTTTTTTGTTGTTGTTGTTGGTTTTGTTGGTTTTGTTGGTTTCATGTGTCTTGACAGAGTTGGCATACTAGCATTTCCTTTTGAAGAAAATTATATGATTAAAAGATATAACAAAAATTCCAGCTTCTACATCTGGAAATAGTTCCACTTCAGTCACTCTGTGGAAGTCCCAGTCCCTCACTATAATTTAGGATTGATTCTCTTTTATGCATGTAGAAAATAATGCCCTAAAAGTTTTGGAATTTTTTCTGTCTATTTCCTTCACACAAATATCAAAGAAAAATGTCCTGTTTGCTTTTTCATATCAAAATATCATTTTTGTTAAATAACAGAACAAAACTTACATGAAATTATTTTTACAGAATCTACATGCAAACCTGTGGATCTTGTAATGACCCAAAATTTTAACACCTTTAATTGATCACACCCAGATGAAGCTATACACAGGAATATATTATTGACAGCTATGCTATTGCCTTTTTTCTTCAGTACAGTAACTCCATCTGTTTAACCATCTATTGAATACTGCACAAGGCGGCAGAGTATTTGCATAACTCTTGTAGGCCTTCATACCATTCAGATATGACAGTTAAGCATATTTTAATCATGGCAATATAATTTTAACTCACAGTTCTCTCTTTCTCCTTCCCTCCTTTTTCCTTCTTACACAGACCATAACCATGATCATATTGGTTTATTTATTTGTTTGTTTATTCATGTAAATTCATATTCCCATTTATGTAGAGGCAAAAAGTATTTTAAATGTAGTATGAGGAAAAATTCAAATATGTAAAGAATTTGAATGGAAAGTGAGGGGAAAAAGAAGTACTTCCATGAATAGTTAATTAATTAATTGATGCATTTCCAGATAGGAAAGGAAGCATAATGAATATTTATGACTGTGGGCTATGAATTGAATCATTTTTCTCTTTCCCAGAGGAGGAAAAGTATTTGAACCAATCTTGGCAATGTTTGCCAAGGGTTTGGGGTTTTGTGTTTGCGGGTTTTTTTAACCTGCTTTTCTGGGCAATGTACATTTGGGTTATCCCTTCAGATCATTTGTTCTTGAAATTCTGCTGTAAATGAAGGAGAAAACAACCCTAAAACACCATAAACTGACAAATAGAAAGACACAGTCATAAAGAAATGAAGAAAAGTAAATCTTTTCCTTGAGTACCATAAATTGTGTCTCTTGATCATCATACAGAGTCTTGGATCTCAAGATAGCAGCCTTAGAAATGATGTGTGGGTTTAGATAATGATTTGGGGTATTGGGACACACTAGGAAGCTCAATGTAGTCCCTGCTGTAGCAGGTAAGTGAGGAATTTAGATCATCAATGATATTTTGTTTCATATGATAGTGATTGGAGTTAGGTAAACTATGGCATATTAGCAGTACTGGGAAAAACTGTCCCCATTCAGAGTGAAAACATGTTTTAAGGTTTGTCTGGGGTTTTTTTGTTTATTTAATTTTTTTTTGCTATAATGATGAGATTAATTAATTGTTAATAAAATTGAATATAAAGGGAATATTTGGCATAATTACAAGATTTTAAAATAGTTTCAAATAAAATTTATGAGCATTTTGAATGCTGGCATGGTTTACCCCCAGCCAGCAACCAAGCACCACGCAGCCACTCACTTACCTCCCTCACAGTGGGATGGGGGAGAGAATCAGAAGAATAAAAGTGAGAAAACTCGTGGGTTGAGATAAAGACAGTTTAATAGGGAAAGCAAAAGCCGCACACACAAGCATAGCAGAACAAGGAATTCATTCCCCACTTCCCATGGGCAGGCAGGTGTTCAGCCATCTCCAGGACAGCAGGGCTCCATCACGCTAAGTAACGGTGACTTGGGAAGACAAACGCCATCACTCCAAACGTCCCCCCCTTCCTTCTTCTTCCCCCAGTTTTACATACTGAGCACGACGTCCTATGGTCTGGGATACCCCTCTGGTCAGTTGGGGTCAGCTGTCCCAGCTGTGTCCCCTCCCAACTCCTTGTGCCCCCCCAGCCTCCTGCTGGTGGGGTGGGGTGAGGAGCAGAAAAGCCCTTGGGTCTGGGTAAGCACTGCTCAGCAGTAATGAAAATATCCCTGTGTTATCAACACTGTTTTCAGCATAAATCCAAAACATAGTCCCATACCAGCTACTATAAAGAAAATTAACTACCTCAGCCAAAACCAGCACAAATGCAAAACCATTTTTTAAAAATTGCTGTACTTTCAAAACATCTATATTGTTGATTTTAAATGTTTTAAATTTGTCTACCTTCGGGAAGCAAAAAAGTTAAATGAGTATATACTTGCTGAAAGTATTTCACGCTCTTTCCATTGTGATTCTCACACTGTAGAGCAACATCTTTCAAAAATGAGTAGGAGTGGAAAACATTTATTAAGAGTAAGAAGTATTTCCTTAATGCCATGGAGAATCAATAGATAAATACCTACATCAGCTTGTGTGTTTTTCTGACTGATATCTGGGTTATGTCACAGTGAGGAGTTTTGCTGTCAGCTTTAACATGTTTTGAGGGAAAAACATCACCTACTTATATTGAAACACAATAAAATACAGGCAGTCTTGTATTTCAGTTTAGCCCTCAACATAAAAGCTTTCTGAATTTTTGCTTAATTCATTGTTATCTCTCCTGTCTCCAACTGCAAAATTGACATCTTCCTGCATGCTGGCTGAATTTAACTCCTGGACATGCTGACCTCTTTTTCAGTCAAAGAACAATGTGGAAAACTTCCATCTTCAGGACAGCTGGTCAACAAGCTGGGCAATGCTTGAAGTGAAGCTATTCCCTTCTTTCCTGTCAGAGAGCTTTTTTGACTGCAATATAGACATTTATTTATTCTTCATTCTTCCCTCAAAATGTTAATTGAGACAGATAATAGATGATAATGGTTTTCCATTGTATGGGTGCACCATCAAATATCAAGGTCCATAAAATAAGGACTACCATCAGACTCAAAATTTGAAAGGCACTTTAGAAGATAGAAAGTCCTCCAGAAGTGTTTGGTGTTAAAAATATTTTGTTGGATGTAGAGCGTATACAAATGATTGAATAAGCCTTAGGACCAAGCTAGAACCTAGGCATATACTACTCATTTTATGTATATCTATTTTAACCCTGTTATACACATCTCCAGAATTTAGAACCCTCTCTCTGAACATTTACTCAGCTTTCAGTAATTTCACAAGTTTCATAGGCACCAAAAAGTGCATCCCTATTCATATCCTGATCCATCTGACAGGTGAACTGACAGGTAGGTTAACTCATACCTAAGCCCAAGTAGAACCTACAAACTGAACTTTCTTTTGACCTTGGCCCAGTTACAGTGTGAGTGGGGACATGCTGACAACAGTCAAGTTTTCCCCAATGCACAGCTGCCTCCAAGGCTGACAGTAGGGCTCATGCCTTCCTCCTAAATAGCCAGTAACTCTGGGAGAAGTACACAGGGAAAGAGAAGGAGAACTGGACTCATTGTTCTTCCTGACCACCATTTCAGCAATTTTTTGAATTGCCTGGTCTGAACACTTACATCTTAAAACTCCTTCTGTCTGTATAAAATCCCCTACATTCTTGAAAAAGAAACAATTTTCTTCACTTCTAAGAAGGTGCATTAACACTGGGATATTGCCTGCAGTGAATTTAACACTGCTTTGACAATGTCAACACCGATAAAGTGTTTAGTTTATTGTTTGGCTGCAACAAGTGCATGCTTAGTCATCTGGCTACAACAAAATCTCTCTCATTTTTCTGTCATGAGGAAGACGAGCCTGACCTGAGCATGTAAGTTCGGGACAAATGTTCACCAAATGTTCACTAAGATTTTTGAGGAAAACATAGGTATCCAACTGCCTGTGTGACAGGGCAAAAGACTTGGCCTTCCATATGGAGAATCTTGAATAATCTTTGCAGAATGCTGTTTGATGAAGTTTCCAATTTTGTAACACCTAATAATCAACACTTGATTTACTGGGTGCCCTGTGTTCCCTGGGAGGAATGGCGTCTTTGGTAACATTGAAGACCCATTGTGGATTTAGCTTATTGCATTTCTATAATCATTAACTTTAAAAGGACTAAATGGGATTATGAAAACTGTCAACCTGACTCTATTAAAAGAGATAAGGATGTCCATAAAGAGACTATTCTGAAGATGGGACATCTGTTAATAATGATTTTCAGTGCACTTTATGTTTTCAGAATATTCCACAAATATGCTTTGATTCAGTAATGCTACTGAATCTAAAACACAGTTGTGTTCACCATTCTGTGATTAGAATTTTTTTTTTTCTATGGCAGGAGGAAGACCAGAAATTTGAACTTTGTGCTTTAAGTTTCTTCTACTAAGAAAAACAACATATTGCATCTTTCCTTGGTTAAGTGTCAAATGAACTGATCCTTAGAAATATTTCAGTGATTGGCATTAGCAAGGCTTTGATACGTACTATTTATACAAAAAACTATTATGCTTCACTTAGTTCCTTTGATGTCCTTGAAAGAGATGGCACATAATTCCCCATGTAGAAAATGTGCACAGTGCCTTATAATGAATAGGAACATTTTCCTTTACACACTGTGGAGTGTTTCATGTGCAGTCACTAAGATTTATGCTGGAGTTTGAGAGACTGCAATGTGATGGTAACCTTGTAGTTAGCAATGACAGCAAACTGCTGGTTAGGTTATGGGCTTGGACTTCAGATTTGGCTCTGCATGCATGTATTTATGGCAAGTATAGTAAGAGATAATTAATATTGGACAAGTATGCTGATTAAGTATGTTATGTAATCTGTGTTGGTTAATGCACACGTGTTTGCTTGTCCATTATAAGATACTTAATCAACATTTGCAATTTCATAAGTATCTCTGAAAATTCCCCTTGACCATTCATCACAAATAGGTGCTAACTTCATAGACCAACCTGTTTCATTTGTTAGTTTTTAATATGTATCATCTGTGCATGTGCGACCAAAGAAGAACAAGTGGCACAGAAAGTTTTCTCTCTTGGCACTACCAAAAGTTAGCAGCTATCCTCATATCCTTTTATTGTGTTGTCTGATTTATAAACATTTGCTAATGATTCACTGAACTGTTTGTCAGACAAAGTGGTAACGGTGACACATGTGACTTTAAATATTATGTTGTGTTATTACTATTTGAAAAGCTGTTGATCAGTTAGCTGTGCAGAAAACAGCTGTCTTAGAAAAAGTAAAATCAGTGTTTTGAATTCCAGCAAATTCCCAATTGCCTTTTCTTTCAAAGACTCTTGAGAACAGAGGATATCAATAGTTAAGCAGAGAAACAATAGATGAGAGACTGGGGATTACTTAGGAGGCTTGCCTGAGGGAAAAAAAAATGCTGGATAAATGTATGATGGAAGTACAGAGGGATGATGAAAAGCTGCAAAATACATAAACTGAAAAACTTGTCACAAAGAAGTTTCTCAGTAAGTGCTAGAGAATTTCATCATAATTGCAAGTAAGTCTTTGTTATCTTCCACTGTATTTGGGGAAAGATGTACAAAGCATTTTGCGTAGGCTATGTTTTGGTTTTGCTTTAATAACCCAAATAGCGCTGACTTAACAAGATATTTCCTCAAGAGATTTCCCACTGTATATGCTTGAGATTACTACGATGGATTGTGATTTACTGTACACTGACTGGGCCTCCCAAGTGCTGCTGTGTTCTCATAGAGGTTCAATGGTATTCAGTACGGAGTACTGTCAAAAAAGTTTTCTGTTGTGGCAAGAAAACAACATAAAAAAATAAAGGAACATCCACCTACCCACACTCCCTGTGGCCAGTCTATTTTTGCTGTCCGGTTGGAGCAAGCCTCAAAAGTTGGAGACAGCAGTTTGGGAGTGGGTTCTCTGATGCTGGACAACAATGTACTGGTGTGACTTCAAAATTTTAACACATTCCTTGATTCTGCTGCACAAAAATGGCTGTTGGAGTAAAAAAACCCACAAAAAAACCCAACAAACTGTGAAGCTATTAATTCTATCATTCCTTAACTTACTATATTTGGACTGCTCCTAATTACCAGTAGAGCACTTGTTATTTGATTTTTAACTTAATTTCAGAAGAATCCTACAGTGTGAAAGGAGAAATATTAATTCTCCTATATCTATTCCATGCTTCAAGAAAATGCTTTAGAAGTTTACTTTAACTTATTTCATTTATGAATAAATATTTACATATGTATTTATATTGTTTATTTATATCACATATTAATTTTCTTTAAAATAAATACTTATTTTATTGTTACAAGAGTCAATAAATCAATTGCAGTACAAAACAAAGACAGATGGGCTGAAAAATAAAAGTGTAATTAAAATTATTTTTTAGATAAAACATTGGCAGTATCTGGAGAAAAATATGTTGCTAGCACAATTGTCACAACCTGAACCTGAATGGCTTTTGCTTGACTCATGTCATCAAATGATTCACTTGTGTATTATTTTTAAAAATTCTGTCTGACACTGTTGACATATCATGTCCTTTGAGTTTCTCCCTTTTATTCAGAAATCAAGGCAAAAAGTTTGCTTCATAAAATATTAATAGATGCAAGTATTGTCTCTGACCTTACTTGATCAAAGTGGTTAGTGTCAATGTTTAATTGCATTTCACGTGTTTTGGTGACATCTCTAAATCTTTCATGGATTCAATAAATTATTAGCATCACAAGAAAACCTCAGACAGCCATAATATAAAGTAGGAAAATTCTGTAAACTAATACTTGAGACTGAAATGGAAATTTAATTTATTTAATCTTAGTCTTTTCCTCCAGCTCCTACTGAAGAAGATCAAAGCCTGAATAGCTCTATGAGGTGTGGAATATTCATGGAGTTTTTATAGTTGGACTTAGGAAAGAAGTCTACCTTAATTTGAATAGATACTGTGATAATCGAGATCCCAAAGATTGTTTGCTCCTTTGGATTCTTCTGCAAGACTGCTGCAAACCTTGACATTTACAGTCAGAAGTCAGTGTCTGGCCCTTGTACTGAGCAGGCATGCTGACATTCAGCACAGTTCTTTCTCTTCAGTGAAAAGGATTAATTTATTTTGTTTCCATCTTTATGTAGCTGGTTTCCTTCTCTAATAATATTTTAGCAGTTTTACTAGTATTGTACTCTCCCTTCTAAAACCCTTCTGGATCTATGGCCAACTGTGCCAGTCGCCCTCAGGCAGTGGTGGTAAGTTGTTACAATGTGCCATCAGGGTCCCAAGGTCTTTGTTGGGAAGATTATAACATGCGTGATAGAGTTCCTTTCTCCTCAATCTTGGGTATGTTTTGAGTTTATGTTTCCTTACCCCAGCCTGCTGCCTTCTGGCTGCTCCCAGCTGAGATGTGAATGTGGTCCCACAGCCTTTCCCAGGGGCTCTTGTCTGCTGGGCAGCGACCCCCTGGGTTTGCCGGACCCTTCCCAGGGAGGCACTGGCAGAGCTCAGGCTCAGGCAGGGGAGGCAACAGGCACTTGGCCCCGAGGCAGGAGCTGAAACCAGCCCAGCCGAGCGCCGGCCACCGTGAGCCCAGCCAGGCCGGAGACCTGCGCTCTCAGCTCAGGGCAGAGCTTGTGACACTACTAGGAATAGCAAAAATCATATTCACTCCACTACAGGACTACATGTGGAATTCATGAAATGCTTACCTTTTTATATTTCCAAGACAACGTTTTCACTGGAGCTTTTCAAGGATCAGCTTTACATTGTGGCTGCACAAATGATCATGTCAATATACAACTGAGGGAGTAGTGAACCATGGTAGATGGGCAGGGACAGGAAGCCACAGGCAAGAAGATCACCACAGCAGGAAGCTTTGAACTTAGACTGGCCTCGTTTCTGGACAGACTGTTTATACCATTGTACACTGTTGGGTTTTTGGAGCAGGCTTCATGGAGCTGAAGCAGCCATCAGCAATGAATGGTGGTAAGTTACTGGCAGTTAACTCTTTCTGTGCCAGTTATATGAAAACCATGGAATTCATGAAAGAGGCTGACTTCTCCTGCATGCCTGTTTTGGGTTTGTGTGGTGGCTTTTTTGGTAGCGGGGGAGAGGCGGCAGGGCGGGCTCCTGTGAGAAGCTGCCAGAAGCTTCTTCCCCGGCTGGGAGTGGGCCCCGCCTCTGGGCCAGGCCGAGCCCGCCAGCGACGGCGGGAACACCTGAACAGAGGGAAGAGGGGGAACCTGCCGCAGAGAGGGGGTCGGGATGGGAGAGGAACCCCTCTGCGGACACCAGGTCAGGGAGGAAGGGGAGGAGGAGGCTGATGCCCCCGCAGCCCGCCGTGAGGCAAGATGGCAGGCTGAGGGGAGGAGGAGGCTGATGCCCCGCAGCCTGCCATGAGGCAAGATGGCAGGCTGTCCCCCCCCAGCCCACGGAGGGGAGCGGGGGAGCTGGTGCCCGCCTGCAGCCCGCAGGAAGGACTCCCCTTGGAGAAGTTGGTGGAGGACTGTCTCCCGCGGGAGGGAGGGAGGGAGGGAGGGAGGGACCCCCCGGTGGAGCAGGGGCCGGGTGAGGAGTCCTCCCCCCGAGGAGGAAGGAGACGCAGAGACAACGTGTGGAAAACTGACCCCAACCCCCATTCCCCGTCCCCCTGTGCCGCTGGAGGGGAGGCGGGAGAGAAAATGGGGAGCTGAGCCAGGAAGGAGGGAAGGGTAGGGGGAAGGTGTTTTAAGATTTGGTTTTACTTCTCGTTATCCTTGTTTTGTTTTGATTTGTAGTAAATGAAATTGATATTGTTTCTTCCCCAACTTGAGTCTGGTTTTTGCCCATGACCATAAGTGGTGAGTGATCCCTTCTTGTCCTTATCTCAACCCACGAGCTTTACTTTATATTTTCTCCTCCCCATCCCACTGGGCCTGGAGGGGGAGTGAGCAAGTGGCCTCCTGATGCTTTGTTGCTGGTTGGGCTTAAACCATGACAATGCCACATGAATTGTGGGAAGTAGATACAGGGAATGATCTAGATTCTTTCCAGTCTAACACAAAACAATGTCTAATGCATTCAGCAAGACATCTTCGGTGATCATTCATACCACACAAAACTATTATCTCCCTTGTACATGTACAGTGCTCCTCTCCCCCTTTGATGATGCAATCATTCACGTGTTATTGGCAACTTTAACCATACAAAAGGTTCACAATGCTTCAGTTATGTATGTCTTCGGTAATTGCATCAAAGAGGGAACTCCTGCAAGGACAGTAGCATCAGTTACACAGAGAAATATATAGTTCACAAAAGTTTCTTCAACTTATTTTTGTTGAAAGCATCTGATCGAAACAGAAGGAAGAAAGGTACAGAATTCAGAGGGGAAACTCATTCAGAGACACACACAGAGACACATGTATATGGGTATCTGCTACTCCACAGGCTGAGCCAAAGGTCCATGGAGAATTGAGATTGCTGGAGCAGGTAGCATTCCACAGCTCCAATTCAATGTGTGCAAAAAGACAATTACCCCCAGCAGCTCTTAGATTCTGCCTTTTTTTAGCTTCTGGGTTGCCAGGTCTTGCCCCCACTAACTTTCTGGGCCATCAGGAGGATTGCTTCTTGGTGCTGGCTGCACTTGCATACCCCAGCCAGGCTCAGCCAATACATTTCAGGATGGGGTCCTTTTTGGAGGCAAGCTTGGTCTCACTCATTCTTCCTCATTCACACTGGGGAGCTACAAATTTACCTCAAGCTAAATGGCAAGATGTGGACATCTTCAAAAGGATTCTCAGCATAGAAGTAATAGAGCAGTAATAACAAGTGTCAGAGGTGCCATATCTGCAGTCTTCCTCAGAGCAACACTTCTCTAAGAGGAGTGACTCTCAGTTCATTAATATGATAGAATGCAATTTACCCTGTAGCAGTCTGGACCTTCTTGAGACACGACAAGTAGCCCTGATAATTTTTAAAGGACATCATTTAGGTCCAGCTTCAGGACTTCAGGAAAATATAATACTTCCTGCTTAAAAAAAATAGTGATGTACATATATTTATATAGAGATTTATGTATATGTGTGTGTATATATATGAATATAGAAAGCACATAACACACATACACTCATACGCATAGCAAAAACTGAGACAACTCTGTTTTGTCTTGAGATATCATCACATGAGTTCAGCAGGACTAACTCTAGTAACGGACAAGGAGAGACAGCTTTGTGTATCATCACCATCCATACAGTTGATTATTTGCCTAGAGATTGTATGGCAGAAATTTGAATTAAGTTACTTCTTCTGAAATCCTTCAACTAATGAGAGATGAAGGCTGTTCTATTACTGAATATGCCAGTATCTGCTGACATATGAGTTGTGAATGGATGGCAAAGTGCATAAAGTGTCACATTAGATATTTGTGATGAGAATAAATCATCCTGGGACATTTTAAATGAAAATCTAGTGCAATCATAAGTTCTTGGGAAGAGCCTTGAGAACAAAAGACTTGGAAAACAATACATTCATTTACCACAGTCTTCACAAAAATGTTGATTCATTAGCAATGCTTTCATGGGAACAAAGTTCTGATACGCTTCAGAAAGATTGCTAGTGGGTCTAGACTGCTCGGTCAGGAAGAATAATATTATTTCCCCACAAGAAGGATTCTTTGTCACAGTCTACTCATGCTGAAGAATGAAAAGAAATTACTCCAGCAACCAGTTTCTCTTCTGGCTGTCTCTTCAGATTGAATTGTGCCTTTATTGGATCACTGACAATCACTTCTGACCTGAAGAGGCCAATCAGGGAATGATTCCAGTATCAGCTTTTCAGATGGAGGTGCAAGTACTTTGACATTTACATCAGCAGGCAGCTCATCATGTCAGTTTTTCTGGCTTGCAAACAGCTATGCAATCAAAGGGACCATCTCTACGGTCATCAGGATGTGACTGGCAATGTCAGCTTGTCTTTCTCTAGAACATACTTGCAATCTGTGTGAATCTCCACCTTATAACTATAGACATCATTTAGAATTTCAATAGCAAGCACTCATCTTGTGCATAGCTTCATTCAGTTGATGTCAAAGTTCTTGAATAGTAAATGATAAGCACTTCATTCCCATCTCGTTATGTGTAGCAGAGATTGACTCCAATGCCATAGACTGGAACATCATGAATGATAATCAACATTATCTGTTTGTCACAGCGGATGAGTGGAATTGGATGTCAGTCACTTGCTTACATTTTTGAAATGCACTTCGTGCCAGAAAGTCCATTTCTATGGAAGTGTCTTGTCAAAGAAGCAGAGAAGACGTTTGGTGATCATTGCTTTTCATGTCAGGGAGCTGTAACAGAAGTTCCAAGGAATATCTAGATACCTTGCTTATGTTTTGATTGAGAGAAATTAAAAATTGCCTTCACTTTGATCTATGAAACATACGTGTATCTATTTAGCCTCTTTCTATAACTGCAATACCTAAGTATCACTGTACAAAGTGCTGTATCACCCAAGAAGGTGATAATCCTTTAGTCCTTCCTCTGCTTTTACTGTTGGTGGGGCCCTCCATGGGCTGCAGGGGGACAGCCCTCATCACCATGGTCTTCTCCATGGGCTGCATGGGTATGTCTGCTCTGGCACCTGGAGCATCTCCTCCCACTCCTTCTCCACCTATCTGGACTGTTTCACATTTTCTTCACTCCTCTCTCTCACAGCTCTGCTGTGGCGGTCTTTACACTTTCTTAAATATGTTGTCACAGAGGTACCACCAGCGTCACTGATGGGCTCAGCTTTGGCTAGTGGTGGGTCCATTTTGGAGCTAGCTGGAACTGACTCTGACATGGGGGCAGCCCCTGATGTCTTCCCACAGAAGCCACCTCTGCATCGTCCCCACTACCAAAACCTTGCTACATAAACCCAATACACATATCTAGCTGTGCTTTTGTGAAACTTTTGGTTTTGTTCAGCAGCTGTGACAAGGTTTCACACATGACCTCCTGCTCCTAGATGAAGCTTAATGGTCGCTGCTGTTTATCCTGAAACTTCAACAGATGATTGCCATTCTTGTGAACAGAAATTGCATTTGTGGTTGTATAACAGAATGCGTAGTGCTGAAGTTCATCAAGTGAACATAATTCCTTGTCCTAACTGACCACATGAACAATCACACATAGGTAGGACCACCTGTTTTTCCCTGGCTGCTACTAATTAAATAGAGTGAGAGAGGGAGATGAGATGTCAATTCTTTCTGCATCAATAAGAAACAACCTCCTATGTGCAATTCATACTGCACAAAATGAGTGCAGTAATGGAGTGTCCTTGAGAAAATACAGCATGCACTCTCACAGGACATAAAGCAGAGACTGATGTTCTACCATTAGAGAAGTATGAAAAGATAGTTAAAGGCATGCGCTGCAAAATAGATCGCTTTCCTCCTCTCATTTCTTCCTACATATCTTCTCAATCTACAGCTCACTTACATGTAGTTCCTGTAACCTCTATAAAATACTGTCTTCCAGCACCACATTTACCTGGTAAAAGATAGTTCAATTGGTAAAACAACACCCCTTCTAGAATACTAAAAGTTTTTAAACTTTGCAGCTGTTTATTGGTTTGGTTTTTTTCATCCAGTCATATAAGAACTGTTTTCTTTACTGAACAACTGGGTTTTTTAAAACCGACCTATTAAAAAAGTAGAAGGAATTGGTGAAAATCCTTCAGAAATTTGTTACATCATTACTACTTAACTAAAAGATTTTCACCAGTTCTCCTAGACTTATGCCTGATGGATTGTACAAATATTTGAATCAGGGAACCAAGTAGGCATTTTTGTACTCACACAGCCATGGATACTGGCTCCATGTGTTAGAAATACCTACCATGTGGTATACTTAAAACACATTTCAGTATTTCAAATGCATTTGCATCAGGAGTTTTTTTCAAGCAACAGAATTGTGCATTTTTCACTCTGAAAGTTGATATTTCAGTATGTTTTGGTTATTTTGAAAAAACAGTTTGAGAAAGTAGATATGCAGAGACATATAAGACTAAAACCTAATTAAACCAAAATAAAATTAAAATTTGAATTGTGAATTTTAATTTATGTCACAGATGTCTAGAGTATTCACAGAATCATTCTAATGGACTGTCATCGTTTAACCCCAGCCAGCAACTCAGCACCCCCCAGTGGGATGGGGGAGAAAATCAGGGGAAAAAAGTTAAAACTCATGGGCTGAGATAAAGATAGTTTAATAGGACAGAAGGGAAGAAACTAATAATGAAAGTAATAACAATAATTAAATGACAATAATAATAAAATGATTGGAATATACAAAATAAGTGATGCGCAATTCAATTGCTCACCACTTGCTGACCGATGTCCAGTTAGCTCCCGAGCAGTGATCCCCCCCAGGCCAACTCCCCCCAGTTTATATACTGGGCATGATGTCACATGGTATGGAATATCCCTTTGGCCAGTTTGGGTCAGCTGCCCTGGCTGTGTCCCCTTCCCAACTTCTTGTGCCCCTCCAGCCTTCTTGCTGGCTGGGCATGAGAAGCTGAAAAATCCTTGACTTAGTTTAAACACTATTTAGCAACAACTGAAAATATCAGTGTGTTATCAACATTCTTCTCATACTGAACCCAAAACATAGCACTGTACCAGCTACCAGAAGGAAAATTAACTCTGTCCCAGCTGAAACCAGGACATATAACTATTTCAAAATGAGATAGAACTCTTTTAATTTAAAGCAAATTAAATGGATTTCTTTCTTTTGAAAATGTAAAATATATTTGCTTTGCTATTTCTTAATTACGACATATACAATTAATATATGAAAGGTCTCAATGTGGCTGACTCAACAGGTATCGTAGCAATAATGCAGAAATGTTCACTTAAAATCCCCAAAAAATTTCCACCCCCCCCCCCCGCCAACTAATAAGCATGTATGAAATAGGGAGGAGAAGAGAACTGCAGACAAACTACTGGTGACTGACTCACAATGGTGTTTACTCAGTCAAAAATTAGAAAGCGTTCAGTGAAGGCACCTATGTCAAAACAGGCTTAAAGGAAAGAGCCATGGTCTGGCTGAAGGAAACAGCACAATTCATATTTTGGTGGAGCTAGAAGCTTCCTAGTTGCAAGGACACGTATTCCTGAGCTCAAATCCATGTCTCCCACTGTCTTCATTTCTGTGTAATGTGATGTGAGGTCTTTCTATTCCAGACAAGTCTTATTCAGCTGCACTCACTTAGAAGCAGGCAGAAATGGAAGTCTGTTTAGCAACATCAGTTAGCTGAGCTGTTCTGCTCACTAAACTCCTGCTCATGTCTCTTGACAGTCTGGCAGATGCATTTTTAATTGGTATTTAGTAACAACAGACATTAACAACAGTTTTATATTTGTCAAAAGGCTTTTTTAAATTTTACAATACCTTGTTTCCCCAACTAGTTATAGCTTAGTCAATCAGTGAAATTAGAGTACAAGTTAATTTACATTTCAGCAAATGTGTTAAGACTTTTGCAAAAATATCTTTGTAACTGAACCTTAATTTTGTCCAAACTGTTCCGCAGTGGAATATCATCAGTCAGCAGATGCTGTAAAACTAGTTGACACACTGTTGAAACACAAAAAAGGAAATACACTGTGTGCCGTATGGGAGATGAAGTACGTATGAGTACAAAGTGAGACTGCAAAAATAATGTCAGGATTGAAGTCAGTACTAGACAAAAGCAGGTGATGCGAATGGAAGGGAGTACAGAACTCAAAGTAAATAGGTGCCCAGAGAGCATACACATGCTAGAAATTATTTCTGTCACCAAATCCTAAATCACTTACAGCTGGATTGGGTGTCTGTTTCTGTCTCTCTATATACCGCAGCTGCCTAGATGGTAGGAAAGTGTAAAATAAAATTGGAGGAAAAGGCAAGTACCCATACTTAAGCCAAAAAGATAAAAGTATGTAAAAAGAGGCATGAAAATAAAGAGAAAAATAATATGAGAAAAAGTGAGTTATTAAAAATTAATGAAAAGAATTATAAAAGGACAGTTACTTACATGGTTAAGATGTCAAATATAAAATTTAAATTAATGTTTAATAAGAAAAAATAAGAAAAGCATTTTGTAAGTCATGAAAAGCTCAGAAAAAAAAAGGCTTTTCAAAGAAGAGTCATGGAAATGATTAAAGGGATGAATGGACTTTCTTATTAGAAAAGATTAAAAGAATAAATACAAATAGTTTAGTGAAGTAATTAGGTTAGGGAAGAGGACATAATAAACAACTACAAACATCTGAAGGCAGTAAACACCAAGAAAGAAGAGGAATAATTTAGCGTGATACAAGAGAGTATAATTAGAAGTAAAGGAATTAAAGTTGAAAAAAAATTACACCGAGAAGCAGAAAAAATCCCTCACCTATGAGATGAAAAAAGGTGGAAGTGGTGAGAGTCCATATCTAAGGGTAAGTGGACAAAAGGACTGGAAAATATAACAAAAGAAAACAACAACATTACAAAGGTAAAAAATTAGTTCTGAAAGACTGCATGCAACTGTCTGACTACAAAATTTGCATTCCATGGACATTGTTTACCTTCTAAAAACAATACATTTTTTAAAATAACTGAAAAGATTCTTTCAAAGATAATTTTCTCTATTTCTGAGTAAGTCTTTAGCAGTCCTTGTCATCTCATTGAACCTTTATGGACTGTTTGCTGTTGAAAGTCTGAAACCAGGACAGAGAATGAAGAAAGCTTCCTCTACAGTCACAGTGAACATCTTCAAGGCATGACAAGCCCAGAGAGCACATGCCCAAGAGTTAGATTTATTCCCAAAATCACAGAGGAAGCAATGAGCAGGGGGAGGTATGAGAGGCTCAAAGCTTGATCTTCATCTTGCTTAGTAGTAAAAGTTAGAGCTTTATGGAGAGGCAGTGTCAGCCTTTCAGACCTGGATTCTCTTGTTCCCTGGTCAGATGTAATCCACAGTTCTTTCTGTGACTCTTTCCTTTATACCTTATCCTCTCTGTCCATTTCTTATGAAGTTCAGACTGTTTATCACAATCCCTGTTGTTTTCTTTCCCAGGTCTCCTCCTTTGCCTATCTTCTTGCCCCTTCTTGCAAATAATTTCCTGCAAGTTTACGTCTTCTTTCCTTGCAAGCACACTAACGTCTCTTTGTCTCCTTTCCAGCATTACTTCCCATTATAAACCTTGCTCCTGCCTCCATTCTCTGCTTTATCTCCCTTAACATCCCTACTGCTGTTCCAACAGTGACATGGAATAAATATCTCAGTCCTGCACTCCCTCTCTGAGCCTCCTTCTCCTTCTTCACCTTCCAAATTTCCTCATTCAAAGACAAGCTCTTGTGGTAGGAGGAAAAGAGAGGCCAGTGCAATGTTATATGTAGGAGTACTGTACCAACCTATATAATTTCTAGTACAACACAGAAAGTAAAGAAAAGATTGAAAAGGCAAGCCACAGCTCCAATTTTAAACAGCAATTTTCAAGATCCTTTTCCAATTTTCACAAGAATAAGGTATAACCTGAGACACTTTCTAGGACTTCGTTCCCTTTTTGGACAAAGAGAAAGGCAGGGTTATAAAGTGAATAACCTCATATTACTACTGAAGAACAAATAGAGTAGCTCAGTTATTAGAGGACAGTCATGCACTGCATGGGGCTAAGCTCTAATCTGTCTTTCTGTCTTTAGCTTCTGTTCCCAAGACATTTGATCCAATCGTAAAGGCAGCCAAATACAGTCCTACTGTGTGTTATGGTTCCCCAATGCCCTCCATTATTCCTGATGCTCCTTTTCTTAACTGAGCTTGTTATATTGTCTATCACTATTCAGACTTGCATTTATATTTTAAAATCATCCTAGGTTTTAGGGCTTTTACAAATTTAATGCACACATTTAATGTTTATCTTCCTATTGAGAGATTTAAGGTATAAACTAAAAAAAGATATACAAAAGGAAAATTAATGATAAGTGTCAAGATACCTTTTCACCTTTCTAGGTGCAGAAGGGTGGGTTTTTATACGTTGTTTTCAAGTGTACTCTAATACTTATGACAGATTTCAGAATCATATATTGTAACTTTTTAGGAAATTACATACATTGTTAAGATTAATTAGTTAGCTGATGATAAGATCAATTTTTAAACAAACTTTAAAATAAAGAACATCTTCCAGACTTCCCAACTAGCTTGACTCTCAAAGAGGCCACACTGGCCTTGATATGCTACATAAAAGAACCAGAGTCCCTTATGAAAGGACCCTAAAAGATTCTGGCTGTTCCCTTAGTTTGAGCAACTGGAAAATATCTGTAAGAATGCCTTACAGAATAATTACATAAAAAGTCTCTCAAATCTGTTTCAAGTACCATAGCTGTACAGTTTCTTCCTTGAAATTCTGCTTTGCGTACTGTAGCTTTATAATATCCTTACCCTAAGCTTCACTGAAACCCCCAAGGAAAAAGGCACTGTAAATGTAGTCCCTGCAGTCACTTGCTTTTGAAAATGGTACTCAAAGTATGTAATCCAGATGATCACATTATTTTTTCACTTTGTCTCCAATTACAAATCCAAATTAAAACTGATCTTGTCACTTTCCTGATTCAAGTGATGTTACTCAGTTATTACTCTAAAGAGCCTACTCTTACAGCTCAGACATGGTTAGACTTAGCCTAAGAAAAGCAAAGTGAGTTCATGTGCTCTTTTGAGGAAGTGACTGTTTCTGTGGAATTATACTAAAATATACATATGCATAACTGTGTACGCAAGTGATTTTCCATATGATGAACAAAAAAATCGTTTTACTTTGCATTTTCATTTTTTAATTAGCATTCTTGATTGATGAGAAACTATGAACAGAAACAGTATTAAGAAATCCCCCTAAACCTAAAATCCTCAGATTCTGTTGAAGATTTTAATAATTGGTTTCCTTTCAGTTTCCCAGTCTGTCATTTTCTGGTGGCTCAAGTAACCCTTTTTTCATCTTGCTATTGATTGGATGACTAATAGATGACTCACAATGTATGTTGGAATGAAAGTGATTTTGCAAGCTGTGGGCTATTTATACAGTTTGAATTTCTCTTGAGTAGCTCAGTACAGGTCCATTTGGGAACATTAAGTTGGTTTTAGTGATAGCTTAAGATCAAATCATAAAGCATGATGACAAGTCTCACAACTGTTAAAATTATATTTACTTACTAAGTAAGTTATAAATTATCCTTACATTCCTTTCTGACTGGACACATTAGCAGATCACAGGTCATGTGCTGAAGGAAATATTACTGTGAAGTGCCACACACCTGCTTGCTTTGATTTGACACTTTAAACATAGTGAACTGTGAATAGAGTTAGCCATCAGCCAGTCCAGCTGGACCTCAATAACACTTGTAATCATCTAGGAATAAGCTTGGTGTAGTACAATGAAGCATCAGAGTGAACCTGCAAATAAAGCAAATAGAAAATTCCAGCAAAGTGGTATGGAGGAAGTAGAAGTTGTGTATTTAGTTTTTAACAACATAACAGATTTCTTTGTTTCTATTGTGAAGGAACTTAAACATTAGTCAGATTCTTATAACTTCCTTCTCATTAAGAGTTATACATCCCTGTGCTATCAGGAATATCAACTATATGTATGCTGTATAACTGAGTCTATGCTCTGCATTATCAGGCAGTTCCGTACCATTCTATCCCCATAAACCAGGTCACAAAGAGAGTGCTAATAAAAGCGTTTCTTCGCTGAATCACAAGATTAATCCCTGGTCCAGTACATTTTAGACATTTATGTTTCCATCAGTATGACTCTGATTTGTTCAGGGTCACACCCACTTGTGTCATATGGATCAGAACGCGTTCTGGTGACACTAATTATATCTTAAAAGCCTCTTAACCATCTCAAAGATTTTTCCAGCTTTGGACTAAGCCTTCCACAAGTCTCCTCTGGTGCAGGCAATACATGTAATTAAAAAAACAAAAACCTTTTCACTGCCCTGTTAGTTCTCAGCTGTTGCAATTGGCCTCCTTGAAAGGCTTCTTAGAACTTCTTCTTTATGCCTGATAGACATAAGACTAGTTGCAAAATCCAGAGGACAGAATGTCAGTTTAAAGCTGCTTTTAGTTTAATACCTCTCAGATCTCCTGCCAAGCATTTCTTTGTGGGACCAGCAGATATCAGGAGCTACATTTGTTGCTCTCTCCCTTTTAATATTTTCAAGGTAGTAGCGGGAAGGCTAGAACATGTCAGAATCTATTTATGAGTGGCTGCCACTACCTGACCTTTTTTATCCAGAGTGTTTTCTAATAAGTAAAGAATTAGCACCCAAAGAGTAACAGTTTGTAATTTCCTGTCTTAACTGTGATATGAGTATTACCCTTTTGAACTCTATCATTACCCTCTTACTCATCTGAAAATGATACATAAAATTAAAATCAGTAGCTGAGAATATAATTTGTTCCATTCAAGCCACAGGAAAAAAAAATACAGTAAAAGAGCTTGTATTTTCAGACAGCAAATTTCAAGAGCATACTGCATTCAGGTAAGTCTAGATCCACCTAAATAATAGTTTTGGCTGTCCAAAATCAGTGACAAAGAGTTATGCCAAAATGATACTTATTTGAAAATCCGTCTTTCCATGTCCTTACAAAATTAAACTGACATTACAGAAAAGGAAAGTTACCAAGATAGAAAAGCATTATGTCTGTGTGTGATATATGCGTTCTCTCAGACACCAGGTTCCATCCTAGTAGTAATAAGGTCTCAATTTTGAGGCAAACTAATATAAAAATGGCCTTTTTTTTTTTTTCATTTTAAACAAGAATGTTTATCTTTCATGCTTGTATTAACCAGTCTGATTTGTTAATTAGTGTTTCTTTTCACTGAAAATGTTTATTATTTGGCTTTAACTTTGTTTAAGCATGCATTTTGTTCAAAGATTAAGTCTTCTTAACCTTAAAACAGCTGATATAACCTTTAAAAGACTTTTCCATTTTTTTGCACCCATAAAAACATTCACTACATTTTGGTTCTCTCCTGCTATTCAGACGGTTGGACAAATGTACAGCTGAGAGGCATCTGAAGAATTCAAGGTATGCAGACTTTGGCCAGGAGTCAGGAACAAATACAGTTATGTTATGCGGGGAATCTGTGGTTTCTAAACAGACTGTAAAATGTATTGATGCTACTGGTAGCTCAGTATTCAGGTATTTTTCTCCAGTCAGAAATGTCCTGCAAGACAACAGAATCACAGCGACTGTCATGGACTGACTGATTTATCTTGAGACTTCTCTTATAAGCCTCCAAAGAAATCATAAAGCATTTTCATATTGCTGTAAGAAACAGTTCTCATTCCTCTGTATTCTGGCATTCAAGAATCCTTAAAAATCAATCAATCTATCAATAAATAAATATATAAACTGCAAGTGGAAAAATTAAACTATGTATCCTTTTGTGGTGGCTTGACTTTGGCTAGCCTCCAGGTGCCCACCAAGCCTTTCTATTAATCCCTCTCCACAACAGGACCAGGGAGGGGGGCGATATAACAAAAAGCTCATGAGCTGAGATAAGGACAGAGAGATCACTCAGCAGTTACTTACCATCATGGGCAAAACAGACGCGACTTGGGAAAATTAATTGAATTTATTGCCAGTTAAACAGAGTAGGATAATGAGAAATAAGAACAAGTCTAAAACTATCTTCCCATGTCTCCTTTCTTCACCAAGCTAAACTTCACTTCCAACTCTTCTACCTCCTCCCCCCCAAGTGGCACAGGGGGATGGGGAGGGAATGAGGGTTAAGGTCAATTCATAACACGTTGTCTCTACTGCTCCTTCCTCCTCATGTTCTTCCCCTGCTCCAGCATGGGGTCCCTCCCACAGGACACAGTCCTTCATGACCTTCTCCCAGGTGGGTCCTTCCCATGGGCTGCAGTTCTTCATGAACTGCTCCAGCGTGGGTCCTTTCCACAGGGTGCAGTCCACCAGGAACAGACTACTCCAGTGAGGGTTCCCCATGGGGTCACAAGTCCTGTCAGAAAAACCTGCTCCAGTGTGTGCTTTCCACGGACTGCAGCTTCTTTCAGGGCATCTCCACCTGCTGTAGCAGTAGATGCCACCAGACTGCACCTCCATAGACTGCAGTGTGGATTAAGCTGCTCCAGAGTGGTCCTCCACAGCCTGCAGAGGGACAGCCTGCATCACCATGGTCTTCTCCATAGTCTGCATGGTAATCACTGCTTTGGCACCTGGAACACCCCTTCCCCCTCCTTCTTCACTGACTTTGGTGTCTGCAGGGTTGTTTCTTTCACTTATTCTCACTCCTCTTTCTCAGCTGGCATTACACAGCTTTTTTTACCCTTTCCTAAATATGTTATCACAGAGGTGCTATCAACATCACTGATGGGCTCAGCTTTGTCCAGCAGTGGGTCTGTTTTGGAGCTGGCTGGAACTGGCTCTGTCCAACATGGGGACAGCTTCGTGGTTCTTCTCACAGAAGCCACACCTACAGCCCCCCCCCCCAGTCCCCCAACCTTGCTACATAAACTCAATACACCTTTTAAATAAAAAAATCCATCAAACCAGATTCATAGCTGGTATAAATCAGCAGTTTCATCAGCAGAAGCAAGAAGATCTGGTGTACGAATGGAGTGTAAATGTATATGCATGTATATGTAATAAGCTTCATACAGATTAACTACTAGTAGTTTGATACAGTATCAAGCCCTATATCAAATATCCTCTGGAGGCTATATTGTATTGAGCCCCAGAAACCAGTACTCTAACTCACCCATCTGGCCAATCATCACAATCTGAACTACCCATCAAGAGACCCAGAAATAATGCAAGAAAAGGTATAAACTGGTCACCATTTTGGGAGAAAACTTAACTTCTTCAGCTGGGTAAGGAAGAACCCACAGAGGTCATTGCTACCAATAGGTGATAAACCCACATCTTTCATAAACAGCTGTTGTAACATAAGAGACTGTTTGACAGGGTGTTTTAGTTTCAAAATTAAAGCATAGCATGGAAAATGAAAGATCAAGACAAGATTTAAAAGCAGCCAGAAGCACTGAAGACAAAATGCCACTCACATAAACATGCCTAACTGGATAGTTTGGGATTCTTGGAAGAGGCTGCAATTGTTACTTTATAATTCTGGGATATATTATCCAGAAGCATTTTGTAATCCACTTACCTCAGGAGTACATGATATATATATACACCATTGGCATCTTTTGCTATACTGTAAATACTTATGATGCTTATACTACATATTTAAAGTATAGGAACAACATCCACAAAATTGTTTGTATATCATAATTATGCCTACAGTAGCCTCTTTCACCAAAATATTTTTATATTAATATAAGATTTTAATTATGAAACAATGGAATTATTGTTATTGTTACTATCATTATTATTAGCAGCAGCAATATCATCATCAGCAGCATAAAATTAAAGAAAATTCTACTCATAATAGCTTTTATTCTAATTTTGACAGGCCATGCAATAAGACAGAAAGAACCTAGGCCCTTTGGGCTAATGTTAACCAGTGAATGTCCTTAGAAGAATACTAATAAAGAAGAAAAAAAGAAAGAAAAGAAAAAAAAAAGAAAAAAGAAAAAAGCTTTACTGTTCTTAGAACTGCTGCCTTGACTATTAACAGATTGACATGTAAAATAGTACACACAAACACTGAGATGAATTCTGAGAATGAATGCAAAGAGCTGATACATGAATAAATCTAACACAGAGATTCCCAAGATTTCTTTGCCAGGTTCAACACTAGCAGGAGTAGGTGACACCTCTACCTGTGGTAATAAAGCAGTAGCTGTTTCTGTGCCAACTCATGAGTCTGTCTGAGTGTTATGCATGCTATAAGAGAATGTACACAGTGCTTTCGGGAAGTAATGAGTTAGAACAAAATGAGGTGTGTCCAGTTGTTGGTGTTCCCTCCTTATCTTGCTTTGCAAACAGACTGTCTTTGGAAGCCCGACCTAAGTTAGGCCCAAAGATTGTACATATTTTGTCATTTTTTTTGTCTGATCTTTGCAGACCTCTCCTTTCTTGAGATAGGCTTTAATTTATTTATTTGTTTAATATTTATTTATTTATTTAAATCCAGAAAATTTTTTGTTCGTAACATCTATCTGAAGACAGAGTAATTGGAATTTTTTCTTTAATCCACCACATTGACCTACTCCTAGACTCCTTATTTAAGACCATTTCTGAAAACCTTATAGATGTAACTGGTTCTTATATACGCATTCTCATCAGCTTCTTAGGCAGCTTGAAACAGTTAACATCACTCATGACTTCTTCAGCAACTTGCAGAGTTGAGCCCTTGCTAATTTTAACATGTTATCTCAGTAGCTTAGCACTAATTTGCTCTCCTTTGACCTTCTGACACTTAGTCTTCTTTTGAGTCATGTAGTGTATTAGCAGAAGACATGATAATATGGATTTGATATAATTTCATGTTGGGCATACTGCAAACCACAGTTCTTCACAGGGGCAGGTAATTTCTTTAGTTTCATTCTGGGGTTTTAGTTTTATCATTATAGGCAGATTTGTTGTTGTTGCTTCCAGATTTATGAAGTAATGGAATAGTCTCTGGGGATAATTGTTAGAATTGTTCATGGTAAGTAATTAAACTACAGGGCAAAAATCATTTTAATTACATTTACTCTACTTCACATGTGAAGGTTGAGTGTTTCCTATCTCCAGAGGTCTTCTGCGATATTTTTTGTAACACCTCTTCAATTATCTTTAGCCATGTTCTCCAATCCTCAGTTAAGCTTTCCTTCTAAAGGACTTTTAATTTTCAACTGTGTTCCTATTACTGATTTTGTTGCAGCTGGAAGAGGAGTAGTAGAAAGGATAAGAAAACTAGGAACACATGATTAAAATTCTGTGTAACTTACAAAATACTAAAATAGCTTTGTTGCTAAGAGCTGCTGTATCTAGATCTCACACAGTGGATGGAATTATGTATACTCCAGTAGAGAAGTATATTCATGTATACCACTAGTCGAAAAATAAAAGTCATATACAAGGAGAATGCAGCAGTGGACTCAATTTTATTTCTAACCTTGTGAGAAAGATTTGTGTATCATAATATATTTGTATGTTTCACACAAAAAGAAGTAGAGTAGCTAATGGATGGAAAATAATTTTACATCTAATGGACTTATGGACTGATGCATATCAGAATATAGTTGGCATGAGAGTTACTAATATTTGGCCTCAATTTTGCAGCCCAATGCCTTGAGTGAGAAAGGTTTGATTTTTATTTTTTTTCTTTCTCCCCCCCCCCCCCCCCCCCCCCCCCTTCTCCT
>NW_010973187.1:1533123-1540909 GCF_000737465.1 Haliaeetus leucocephalus
TTTTCTCACCCCCCCCCCCCCCCCCCCGTCATTTCTCTGTACTAAGCTGTCTGGATTCATGTTGCTGTAATTTATTTAAAAACAGTGGTTTTCCTGCAGGGGGTGAATTGGGCCACAAATGCCCAAATAGCAAGCTGTATTGGTTGCCCACAAAATGCCATGTGAAGAAAGATGAGCACATTAGTAGTCCATGTACATTTCAAGTTAGAATAACCAACAGGAAGAGCTCCAAAATCCAACAACCTGGAAATCATATTGAATTTATATAATATAATTAATGCCCTCATTTGCTTTCTTTCCACTTCTGTTTTGTTTTTGGTTTGGAGGATTTACCTGCAAATAATCAAGCATTTGTCACTTGCACCTAATGTAACAAGGCAAACACCAAGTTTCATTATTTCTTAGCTTAACAGTAATTTTCACACAGAACAAAAAGTTACAGATTTTTGGTCTAAGATGAGTAAAGAAATGGCTTTATAAGAAAAAGCTAAAGGTGTGTGTGTTCATTCTTGTTAATTAAATAGAGCTAAAGAGTGATACATAGCTAGTAACTGTGCATACGTGTGTGTGTTTTCACGTCTACCTACATGTTGGCACAGCTTTGAAGACTGTGAACACTCACATAATTTTTTTATGATGAGAAAGGGGAACTCTTGGGTACCAAGAGCTTCTTCAGACAGCTAGAGGAAGCCCCTCACACCTGTAGGGGACTTTAACTACCTCAACATCTGCCATAAGGACAACATGGGACACAATCCAGGTGGGTTTGGAGAGTTGAAAACAATCTCTAGACACAGTGAATTCATGAGCCGACTAAGTGAGGCACTTTATTGGACCTGATGAGGTCACAGGGTTTTGGACTAGATGATGTACAGAGGGTCCTTCCAAACTTACTTGAGAAGCCTCACAATTGACAGTGTGAAGAACTGAGTATTGTGTGTTAAAATATGTGTATGCATATGTATACATATACATACACTCCATTTTGCATACATCAAGTATGCAAAAGGAGTTATACTGCTTCCCCACTCTGCTTTTTTTTTTCTTCAATTTTTAATAGTTTTCATCATATATTTGATTGGGTTTGATTGAACTTCAACAGACTTATATTTCAGTTTTTCAGCTATTCATTTTTTCACCTCTAAAGCATCACAGAATGAAAGAATGGCTGAGGTTGACACAGACCTCTGGAGATTGCCTAAACCAACTCATGTGCTCAAACCAAGTTCGACTAGATCAGGTTGCCCAGAGCTGTGTCCAGTTAGGTTGTCTCTGCAGATGGAGACTGCACAACACCTCTCAGCAACCTGGTCCTGTGTTTGACCACCTTCACACTAAAACGTATTTTCTTATGTTTAAACAAAATTTGTTGTATTTCTGTTTGTGTTTAGTGCACCTTGTCCTGTCACTGGATACCACTGAGAAGACTGGATCTGCCTTCTTTATACTGTCCTATCAGATATTTTTATAGGTGTTTATATATTAAAGAATGCTTGAATAATTTATTGTAAAGCTTTATGTTTATTCAATTTAAAGTTATATATCGCAACTTTAAAAAAGAGGGAATGAGGGAATCCAGGGGTTTTTTGTAGATTTTTTTTTTCCTTGCTTTTTGGTTTAAATAAATGATCCTGACAGAAAACTGATTCAGAAAACCCAATCAAATTCATTCAAATTCTTTTTGTTAATTTGACAGAATAAAATGCTTTGGAGGTGAATGGAAGGGAAGTATTCTGCATATATTCTGTGTACATTTATGCAGAACTTCCTGCAGAATTAGTTAAATACTATTTCATTTCAAATAATGTATTCCAGACAGCTGAACAGATATTAAAATTTTGTGTTCTTTGATAATGTACTGTTAAGTTTTGATTTATTGTTTCTATGCAAACGTAGTTCAGGGTCAGTATTACTATTTTTAAGTAATATTTTTTAAAAATCCTTTTGAATAGATAACACTGGTATAATTTTATATTCAATGACTGTTATACTACCCCCAGCAGCAAAATCCTGGCTCTCCATAGAAAGGAATCTTTTCTCAGAACTACTAGAGTAATGTGTAGGTAACAAATCTAGGGCTTGTTAGTCATTTCTGTGCTGCTGAGAGAGAGTGACTTGTTCACAGCTGGTATTTGGGTTCTTTGAAACCTTTTTTGTGGGATGCTCTGTAAGAAGGAAGAGCATCAACCTAATACACAGTATAGACCCACCTATTTTGTTCCTCAGATCCGCCTGAAAAGCTGTCTCACAGTTCCTACAGTGAAAGTGATTGTGGACCCTCACGGTGTCTCCAAGCTGTGAAGTCTCTTGGCACAGCTCATACTCAGTTTGGCTTTCCTTAAGCACTGAGATTGGTCATTTACTGCATTCAACCATCCCAAGCTTTTGCTGGACTCTAAATCTGAAAGCCTAGGAAAACACTGGTGCCTTTATTGATCATCTGTTACCAGTTAAGCCAGCTATCAGGCAGGAGCCTGATTCTCCTGTCCCTTTAGGAGCCTAAACCAAAAGATCAAGCAGAAACAAATCCAAGAAACCAAAGCAGTATCTTTAAAGTGATATGGTCACAATGATATCTTGTCACCCAAGTAAGTAGCTTCTGTTAGAGCGAGGCACACAAAATCTCTTTTGATTTGCATGGAATTTAGGTCTGCTGTAACTGAAAATCAATCTTCCTCACCTACATTTTATGTAACCAACCTCATATCCTAACATATGGAAATAATGGCTTAAGTCTTTCTAAGGAGTGTGGTCATTCTTTAAAACTCAAACATTAGCCTTGCTTCTTTTTAAGCTTAACAGACAGAATATGTACATCCTACTGACACTGTTGCTCTTAGCATTAAAAATAATTTTATTTAATTATAATAAATGTTCCACATATCATTATAATAACTGCCAGAATGCCATCATGCTAACTACCTTTGTTTTATGAGCAGATATGTTTTATAAACAGATACTTTAATCAGAGGAAAAAACCTGTCACCTGATAATTGCTAAAAGGATGGGAATAAGGCATATTGTTTATCTAATTCTTATGTTACAGGCTTGTGGCCTAATTTAATCTATTCTGAATGCACAGTAAATGCAACACAGTCATTTTTAAATCATAAACCTGTCGAAAAAGCCAGGCATAGGTCTGCTAATGTGTTGGATGATGGATCTCCTATTTGCTATTGATCTCCGAATTCAGAACCAATCCATTCTGAAGTAGCAAACATTTTTCATGTATTTTTAGAAAATATTGAATGGCTCTTAATCAGTGACAAGCCTGTTTTTTCTGTAACTACTCAAAGTAGCTTAGCAACAACCTACTGCATTTCACCAGAAAAATGAATCTTGTAGAGGCTGAATCTTGTGTGGTATATCTTGAATGAACTGACTTCACATTCAGCTACCCTCAAATTAAAGGAAAGCTCAGAGTAAGCAATCCAGATGTAGTGAGAAAAGTGCTGTAGGGGTTCTTATATATGGAGATCTACATAGGCTTCTGTTGTATGGACATATTATACACTGTGATTTGAATCACTGCTGGAGGAGGGTTTGATTCAAGCAAATTGGCTACTTGATCAATATAGTTGGTTTCTGTATTATCTGTCTCAAGCAGCTTCTGTTACATCCCACTCACTACAGATACTATTTTCTCTTCCTCAAACCATCCCATTCTGATGACCAGTTTCCTGTATCTTGCCCTTCTCTACTTTTTTCTGTTCAAGTTTTGGTGCAGAAATCCCCACTATACTAACCTAATCTCACCTTTGTGCTCCTTGGCCATTGGTCCTGAACTGGATGATATTAAAAGAATATCACACATCTGGTCTAACTAAATATGAAGTGCAAGTGGGTGTGTACTAACCAGTATTTAATGAATAAATATTGTAGGTTTTGAACTCTTAAAAACCTTTCCTTTCAGAAGCCTTGTCCCCCTCTTGAAGCCTATTACTTCTTCCTTTACATCTCCTTAACAGTCCTTTCCTATTAAGACGGTATTATTATACTCCCACAAGACTCAGAATAGACTAACAATAGAGGGCATGAATATAAGTATGTGATTCAGTTCACTGATTAAGGACTCTAATTTTAGGTATCTACCAGCAGATATCTAGTTGTTTGGTAGCTGTTTATGCTCCTATTATAGTAAACAGAAGTGGAGGGTAGGACTGAGCTGTGTAGAAGCAGGTATGTAGCACCACGCAATTTTCCCTAAGAAGTGCAAGACATCCACACAGGACTGGCAGGTAAGATACATGACATACAGGAAACCTCAACCCTTCTGAAGTAGCAGCAGAAGGCCACACGGTATATTCTAGGGCATCTCATATGCCACTCATGTCTTTATTTCCCTTGTTCTCAGCACAGCCAGTTTATGTTAGAAAATATTTGGGGGCATTATCCCCTAGATAATACCTACCTTAGAATAAACTAAATCCTCTTAATGCATTTGCAAAACAAACAAACAAACAAATAAACAAATAACCCCCAAAACCAATAAGCAGTAATGATGGGACACTAGCCTCTTTCCCACGCTTATATAAATGACACAAAACTTTCTGTTATCCTCTTCTTTGCAAGGGAGGGTTTTGTATCTGTGCATGAAGAACAACAGACTCTTACTGAAGAACAAACTACAGGTGCTACGTAAGAAAAGGAAATTCAGTGAAATGTTTTGAACTTATCTACCACATCATGTGCAACTGTGGGAGACTCAAGCTGTGTCTCAGAAAGTATTTCACTTACACTTCTTACAGTCATATTGACATTCAATAAAATTACCAACTTCTAACCCTAATTTAGTGGGGAAATCCCTTCTGCTCCCAGCCCATAGTCACTTAATTACAAGTTATGGTACATTCAGATAATTCAGTTTTCATAATGGCCATGCACAAGGCCTATACACATTAACAGTAAGTGCTTGCAGGCAGGCAAATAAGCATAGTGAATATTCTGAGAGTGTGAAATGTTTAAGATGTTCTCTCACTGATTTTTTTTTTTAATTGAAATTTGTTTCTAAAGCAAACAAAAAAAGAATAATTTTGAAAATTGTGTAACTAACTGACATGAAAATCTTTTAAATGTCAGACCCTAATTATTATTCTTTTTATAAATTACAGATATACAAAAGTGAGTTGATTATATATTACTTTTTTCCTCATAAATTTCATGCTCACAAAAAACCACTACATTTTTAACATTGACATTAAATCACACAGGAGAAATAGTACTGTTGCCGGATTGAATATCCCTCTATATCAGTTTACAGAGTAACTGTTCTCTCTACTGTCAAATAGCTGGGGAAGAAATTACATCCTCATCTCCCAGCTATATAACTTTACCAAAAATAATGCCAGCTCATATCAGCACATTCTCTTCTGAATCTTCCAATCAGCAAGCACTGAAATAAAGGTTTCAACTTTAAAGGATGCATGTACCATAATGATCTGAGATTTCATTTCTTAGGAAATTCCATTGTCTTTTTTTTTCCTATCCTGATAACACACATTTTTAAAATTTCCTCTAAAAAATAACATTCCTGAAACACAATTCACTCAAATAGTTTTGTTGTCATACAATGAAAACATTCTGAGTGTTTAAAAGTAGTTTGTCAAACTATAAATAGGAATTTTATTTCAAAAGTAATTTAGAAAATAAAAAAAAGTATCTTTTTCCCAGAATGACAAAACAGGATATTTCAATACTAAAACATCGGGGAATTATTGCTGCTTTCCTTTTAGCATGTGGATTATCTCCTAGCAGAAGACATTTTACACTGCCAAACCAATTTAATAAAAAAAGTTCCACCTAGACTTACTCAAAATAAATGTGAAAGCCTATGAAGACTGCAAACTAGGCAGGCTGAAAAAAATAGTTTGGATAGGGATGCCCTGGATAACAAAGGACAGTTATCTCTGCTGATATGGCTGGATGTGTCAGAAGCTGTCATCACAATTTCTCAATTACTTGTGTGCGAGATAACATGAAGCTGGACTTGGCTGTCCTTGCTCCTTCCAGCCAGACAGTTCTCAGTAGTCAGCCAGTCACTTGTACACTTTCCCTAAGACTGCTAATCTTCAGTGTCCTACAGGACTCTGAGATGTCTCTTTTGTGAAGGGCTTCTTAAGAAGTAAATAATTCCATGCACTGAAGTGAGAGCATCATACACCAACTGTAGACATAACAACAGGCAGTGCAGGGCTTCTGGCTCAAACAAAATCATGGCACTACCAGCAGGGGAAGGAAAATGTTTTCAGAAACTTCAAAGACATTAGTTAAACATTTCTCCTCATTATAAAGGTAATAGACATTTAAAGGATTATTGAGCTCATTGCTGGACCATGACAAACACACACACAACCTTTTTCTCCATTATATATCCTCTGTGGTAGACACTTTTTTTCACCCTTACTTTAGTTATTAAAATGCTTTCTGATGGAGATAATGCAAAAGATAATTTGAAAGTCCAACTATATACTATGTACCAACCCATCTTTAAAATGAGATGTAGAAGAGAACACTGTACCAGTGTTTTATCTCTTTTTCCTGATTTCCTAGTTTATCCAGGATTTTTAGTCTGGATCCCAAAAAGAGTACAAGCTAGAATGAGATGATATTTTTGAAGAACCTAATGCAACAGAAAGACTTACTATCAAACTTTGAATCATTACTTTTTGTAGGGCACTGCAGGAATCATATCTACACAAATCTCCTCCACCCCAATGAGTAATGTCACACTTTGAATAAACATAAAACACTAAATTGTTTGTGGTGTTGGGATGGGGGGAAGAGAGAGTATGTTCTAAATATTTTTTCCTTCCTCCACAGCAGCAGCAGAAGACTTGATTTGGAGTATTTTACTGGTTGCTGCATCTAAAATATTCATATAGGCTAAATTATAGTGTCATGTTCTTCAAAGTTCCTGTACTTGCATTCACAATGTTATGATTCTGCCTAGAAATGACTTAAACAAGAAAGTGGAAAATTAAAATATTATCAGTGCTATGAAGCCTGTAAAACCATGAACACCATCTATTAATAATTTTCTTGTAAACTATTTACACATATAAAGATATTTCTCATTATATGTTCTAGGTTTCATTTGACCTTTATTCTACCTCCACTCATCCTGTTCTGGATAATTATTTCTAGGTCAGAAGTAGGTCATGAGCTATGGCTTTTAGGAACAATGGGCCTAATGGAAAGACATTTTATTTGATAGAATGGGATATCAGATTAATGGGAATTGTACTTCCGCACTGTTGCAAGAATAAACCTCTCAATTTGTTACCTGATTGTCCTTAGATCATAGATTACTAAACCAATATGGGTTGATGTGGTCAAATGGTTTACTGTCTTGTAGCTAGTAAACAGAGTGGTATTTGTTATTAGAACTTTTTTTCTACGAGGAATGAGGCATTAAAGATAAAATAGTATGAGCAGGATGGAAGGACAGACTTGTGAAAGGTGATGAAAGAGAGAACAGAATACAGAGTTTAATTTAATCTCTTTGCTATCATAAAAAAATATATTTAGGTCAGACATCACATCCTGATATTCCCCAATGACGGCATTATAAAGTGACAAATGTTCTCTTCAATAATGCATAAGGTGCATTTGATCTGTTTAAAAAGAAATGTTGCTGGGATATAACTTTAGAAGACAGTTTCAATGAATAAGTGAAAAACAATACAAAAATAGCTTTGTTTGAATTTTTTTTAATTAATTTGCAAATTCAGAGCAAAACCTTTTGTAGATTAGCTGGACATTTTCAAAATTCAGTCTGTTGAAAAAG
>NW_010973187.1:1540931-1541183 GCF_000737465.1 Haliaeetus leucocephalus
CGATCCAATATCGGGGAGGGTTGTTAAATGATCCCGAGAGTGAGATTAAGACACAAACAAGGTCAGATGCTGTACAACCTTCCAAGTTTTATTTCCTATAACAACCGACAACTGCGATAGAACAGAGGGAGGAAGGAGAAAAAGAGGCAGACCTAAGCAAGAGAACAGAGAAGAGGTAGCAAGACTAGTTACCACCACCACGAAGCCAGCCACGTCCCGCTGAGTCGGTTCCGATGTCGGTGATGGAGGGTC
>NW_010973187.1:1541538-1584156 GCF_000737465.1 Haliaeetus leucocephalus
CCTGGAATACACTACAGGCTAATTTGTAACAGCTTACAGGGTCTGAACTTTGCTCTTTAAGAGATGCAATGTTTTGGAATGTTCAGAGAATTCACAAATGTCAAATCATGAAATAAATTATGTCATCCAAGTAGATGCTGTGACTTTTTGCAGACTCAGCAGTAGATAAGTTAAAATAATTATGTCCATTTCTTCAGATAAAATTTATACCAAATCCAAGAAAGTTATAAAGAAAAATCAGTTTCTGTATTCTGCTCCTACCTTGCCTTTTCTCAGAAAAATACCCCATTAGTCCCATCTGTGAGTAATACATGCAAACAGGACTCAGATAATAATTCTATTAGGTTTTCCTCTTTTTTTAAAAAAAATTCTCATTAAAATTAATTTAAAAAACCTGCTCATGGTATATAGTGGTTTCAGTACAGGCCACAGTGACAACTAATTACAAACACTCTGTGGCAGTACATCCCCCCCCATCCCGCCAGCGGGAAACGAACCTTCTCCGGGCAGGGAGAAGGGGAAGGAAACCCTGGAGGCCGCAGGTTGAAATTTGAACTGGCCAGTCGAGATGTGCCAGGTACACTGAGGTGACCCTCCTGGCCAATAGGATTAACTGACCACCGGTCAGATTCAACAGGGGTATAGGCAGGGTCCCGCCGGAGGACACGTGGGAATCAGTCCTCCTCAGAGCAGCGGGGCTGCCGTCGGGGACTCCCCCTCAGTAACTCCTCGAGGGAGGGAGCCCGCAGCTTGTAGGGGAGTGACACGCGTGTTTTGAGCCATCACTTTAAACCTTGGGGATTCTTAAGTTGGCCGCCTAGTATTAATTCTCTTTACATCGTTGAGCCTGTGGCTTCAGAAAATGTTACTGGACTTCTAACTAACTTTTGCTGAAGAATAAATCTGAGTTTTAACACCTGTTGGATTTGGTTAGTCGTGCATCCGTAACACACTCCCATTCTCAACTTTGACTACCATAGAAAGTCTTAGTTTTAAAGAAGTGAAAAATGGCCAGCACAGGTCTCATAGGTATCAATTCTCTTCAATTGGCCATGGAACACGGATTATTTTTTTACTCCATAGAGGTAATCTCTCCTGGTTAAACTAATCTAAATAAAGTCCACCTTGAAAAATAAATGGAAAGCCACGAGAGCTGGTTTGCTACTGAGCTCCTTTCACAAATACTAAAAACCCATAATTTTTTTTTTTTAAAGGAAATAAATCTATTACTTATAATTTATTTTTCCAAATATTACTATTGTAATACTTGTTATATAACTTGATTTGACCATATTAACCCATATTGGTTTGATAATCTATGATGTAGGGACAAACAGTTAGCAAACTAAGGGCTTTATTCTTGCAACAGCATGGAAGCGCAGTATTCATTAACTTTAACAAATGCTGTGTAAGCATGTCAATTGCAGAAAAGTCCCCCTGAAATCTTAACAAAGGACAAAACAAACAAACCAAGAAACAATATGATTGCAGTTACAGTTGTTACTCTATGAATAAAAATTACTATTGTAAAACTGAATAATTGGAAAGCATAGACACATACAATCAGACCTCACAATCAAGCTTTCTTTCCTTTTAGCATTAGTATTACCATCTGCATTTCATAATATAATTTAATTTTTTATGTACAAAATTTCCTGAAGGGCATAAATGCATTTTAGCTCTATGCAGTGGTAATTCAGTTTTAAACCATGCATAAAAACTCAATAAACAGCAAAATGCTAATAGGTTGTATATGGGCTCTGACCTTTCCTAGTTATTTTTCAATATTTTGTAACAGTTAAGAAACATTCACTGAAATAAGTTGAGAGAATCTTAGTCTACTATTTACTTTAGAAAAATGGATGTTTATCAAATGGACTTGAATTGATAATAATATGATAGTTCATGCTTGAGAAGCCTCACAATTGCAAATGTGAAGAACTGGATATTGTCTCACTGGCGTAATCAAGTGGAGAGTGGATTGCATTTATACTTTGCATGACCTTGAAAACAGTTTCCCAGACCAATGTCAGAAACATTTTTTTTTTAATATTGCTGCTGCTGCCAAGCATATAGAATAGACAAATAAAAATAAAAAATAAACATAGTGAATAGTAAATGAAACAGTTGTGTTCTTTTTTCTCAGTGTTTTAGGATGAAAAAAGCCCCATAATTATGATCTATAATTTAAAATGCAGATTTTGTAAGACATTTCACAAAAAAGATTTAGCATTACTGATTTCTTACATATTGCAAACCAGAATTTGAATGGCTAATGTTTTTTATATGTGCATTTAAATATTCATTGAGATTCCAGATTCCTTGATTCCATGATCCTAACTTGCAAAGATGCTAGGTTTGATTCACAAGCTGTGGTTGGATGTTGGATGTTTTCAGTAGCTTTGAGTTCTTTGTTGCACTATATATTCCAAAATTTAGCAGAATACAGTTTTTCTTTTTCACGGCATTTTTCTCTTGAATGTATTCTATATCTGTATATTTTTGTCATTCTATGAATATTTTCCCACTATGTTGGAGAGATACTATTACAAATATTGTGGATTATAAAAATTTTCTTTGCTTCTTAGAATCAGTATTTGTCTGTGCTATATTTATTGATCTGTTACTCAGCAGTTATAGTGTTCTTTCTTGAAGAAGACTCAAGAAGGTCTTTATTTTCCCTCTGTTCGTACCTCAACCTTACTGTAATGCTATCCAGAATTGTAAAATATTAATTGTAACTATAGCTAGGAGATGGTTACGTGCTCCATGCAATTATAAGAGAAATCTTGCTTCCTGATGCAGTGAACAAGAAGGCTACACCGACTTTTATGATGGAAGAAAACTACCTGGATTTACATGCAGCTATGAAATTCCTAAGCCCTACATAGACATGTATTTCATTTTTGGATTTCACCAGTCTATTTTCCAACTGAATTGTTGTTTTCACCTGTTTACATCGTAACCATGATAGATCCCCTTATCTATATGTAAATACACCCATATGTAATCCATATTTTTTAAGTTATTTTTTGTGACATTACTCTTGTATTTATTCAAAGTCACCACTTTGTAGAGCTGTAGAAATGCTCCACTGTATTTAAAAATTAAATGGATTACCATATTACTAAAGAAAAGTTCTTGATTTAAAATGGGGATTGGAGTTATCAACCTGTTTAAGATTTGTCATTCTTGGACAGGACCCTAAAGCAGGTCAATGTTTCCCATTTATACCAACATTTAGTGGGAAAAAAAATCTTTGAGAAATAACAATCTACTTTTCAATCATGTTACAGCACAGAGTCTGCTATAGTTACAGTTTATAATGATTTATTAATGCAGTCTGGTTTTGGTTGCTCAAGCATATTAATTTTGCTTGATCTGAATGCTGTCTTTGACACTGTTGATTATAACATTCTGCTAGATCATTTATGAAATTATGTAGCATAAACTGACACTGCTTTGAATAGGTGTCAATCTTATTTATCAAACATATGTCCATCGGTGTCATTACATATTAGCTTTTTTCTGTACTACCTTGGCACATTGTCGGATCCTTCCATTTTTACACAAAGTCATTTTTACTTAGTACGTGGTACAGTATTTCTTTTAGGTAACTCCATTCATCATTTGGGTATTTCTTCCTTCATGTAAGGTAATCAAGGACATGGGATATTGGCTTTGTACAGCTGTATAGAAAACCATCAAACACCACGAGGAATGTATTTGTTCTTTGAACATGTATACACACACAGAGAAACATGTATGCATGTTCTGGGGCAGTGGTAAAAATGTTTCTCTTTTTTAGATGAAGTTAATCAGGAGAATATTATGACTCTGGAATATGTCACATCTGCAGAAGACTTTATGAGTGAAAATTATGAGAGTTTTCACAATTTAAACCTATTCTTATATAATTCTTCTGGATATTTCTCATCACAAATACAATCATTGATAATTAAGATAAACTTAATTGCTGTAGGAATGCACATGGGACAGTACGCAGCAATCATTGTTTTGCTTACAATATCAGAGTGTTTATTTATTTATAGAAAACTCTGGATGCATCCCTTTAATTTGGTTTACATCAAGTATCTACACTGATTTCAATTCAAGATGTGTGTTTACTTTAATAGTAATATTAGCAGTTGATGCCTGGCATATATCCTCGAGGTAACACATGATCTCTCTTGCTATTCCTCTTGAACAACAAAATGTTTAGGACACTCCAGACATTTATTTTCACATGGCTGGTTTTTTCCTCTGTGAAACTGATATATATTAATGGGAAAAAAATGCTTTTGTACTCAAGATGTGAGCTGTCACCTAGGAAATGCATTTGCCTGGTTCCAGTTTAAGCCTTCTACATGTTTCCAAATTGTGGTGGAACACTCGAACAGAACACTACGCTGAGATGAAATGTGTACAATAACCAAGATAACTCCAAGTTGCTTTGTCACCATGGTAACTATGCCTTGGGTCTACCCTAGAAAATCTGCCTGGCACAACGTTGTCAGCTATAGACATTTGGGAATTTTTTAATGATACTGCTTAGACCACCAAAGGCCCTAATGTAGACACAGCAATTCTGAACAAAAAAAATATCCTTTTCTCATATAGCTTATTTTGTGTGGGAAGCTCGTATATACTACATCCAAAGAAACATATTTTTATTAGTAAAAGCTGCATCGACATTTAGCGCTTTTCTTGAGATAGGTGTGTTAGCAACCCCTCTCTAGTTTAGACTAGCCCTTAGCAGTATAAAGCAATTAAAGATAATCCTGAGCATGCCTTGAAAGGATAATGTTTTCTGCAGCTCTTTTGTTCATGATTTTCAGGTGTATGCTTTTCTCTACCACCCCTGCAGATCATGTAATATAGATTGCATACTGATAATGCAGGCTGTTATCTGTAGGTGTTCCTAAATAATGAATAGTCCACTGTAACAGCTTTCCTTACAAATAACTAGCAAAAGCCAGCTTCAGTCTGTTTTTTTGAACAAAATAACTCAGAACATTTCTAAAATAGAAGCCTACCTCGAGGCTTTTAAATCCATCCTTGGGCACCTAAGGGTGCCTTTCAAGTCCCATTCATTTCAACTTCTAAATTATATGAAGTCCAAAACTGGCCATCTTTCTTTAGGCTAGACTATGCCTGGACAAGCACAAATGCTTGTCCTGAAGCTACAAGGACCCTTACCCAACATTTCAGTCCCTATGGAACCAAATCTAGGCACAACATTCTCTAAATGTCCCTATCTTACATATCCATATGTGAGAGGCAGCAAAAGGCTAGATTATAGCACATAAGGAAGCACATTTTACCCTCTTGAGAGCGTGTCTCCATCACATTGTAATAGTATTTATGTCTGATCAGATCTTCCTCTGGGAATTACTATGAGAAACCTTTGCAATGTACTGGGTTGGTGAGGGTTCTGGGTTTCTTCTCAGCTTTAGCGTGCTTTAGCTACTTTTTCAGCAGAAACTCCCTTTCCATTACAGGCACCTCTATGTACACAGTAAGAGAAATCTCAAAACGGGGGGAATGCACTGTGTTTAATACGACATTTTTACCCTACCTGTAATCCACTGCCCTTTTCTTTGTTCCATCAGTGTGGCTCATGGGGTTTCTCTCAGCAAAGACTAATTGCTGGAAAAGCTGTACTCATTGTTCTGCTCTGTCCTTTATTTTAAACTGTTGTAACTTTTTGTAGTCCTTGATGTTAAATTGAGCCACATCTAACAGAAGATTTTCCTTACGAAAGTCATGCTTGCACTGACTCAGATACTGTGAAGGATTCTGGAAAAGTGAGAGGAGTGGACTCTAAATGATAGTTTGCACAACTGACAATTGAAAAACAGCATTACTGCAAGCTCTAATTTGCCAGCAGAGATAGAGCCACTAAGTACACCAATGGCATCACTTCTCACTTGTCTGTCTTTCTATAACCATGATTCTAGGAAGTTATCCATAGGAACATAAAGAAGGCCATAACATCCTTTTTTTTTTTTCACAGTCTTCCTCTATCTACCAAAGGAATTATTTCAATATATCGTTAGTCATCTTGGAATTAATCTTAAAGTTCTTCCTGGGTGATCTTAAGGGTTTTCAGCATAGTTAATTTATTGCTCCTTTTCTCTGCTATTCTCAGCTGATTCATTTAAAAACACAAGCCATACGAACCACCCTTCCCACAACCCTTGTTTTTAAAAGAAAGTGTTGCAAATTATGCTCTTTTTTTCCCTGAAAGAAACAGCTTTAACACAAGCACAGGTGGCTCAGTTAGAGTCAACTTACAGTATATGTACTAAAAGGAAAAGAAATGAAAGTATGGAAAGAAATATACATTAAAAAGCCACAAACTCATAAAATAACAACAAAATTAAATATCAGACAAAGAAATAAAAAGTCAGTATTTTCATTATACATCTTTATTTTTAGATGTTTTACTCCATGCTAAAAACTCTGTGAATACTAAAACCCGGCATATGAAGTATGATATTTCAGTCTAGAAATTCATTTTCTCTCACATGTATATTAGGAAAAGTTAATTTGTGCCATTTTGTTAATATTATATGACTGAATGAAAGGCATTGTTACAAGTTGGAATCATTTCAGTCTATTATTTCAAGGAGAAGTTAGATAAATGTTAGCATAAAAAGTATCTCTGAGAAGAAAACCACATCTGTAAGATTCAGGCTTTCTTAATAAGTTTTGGTTTATACATGTTTGGAATGCTGGTATCACTGTTTACACTTGGTATTATTGGTATTGTATGTTAGTTTTAGACTACTCTTACTGTGCTTTATAAACAAGGTAGTCCTCACAGTTAAATGAAGTATGTGTATGCATGTATGTATATGTGTGTGTGCCCGTGTGTGTACACATATACTGTATATATAATTTTAAAATGATACTAGACACTATGTTCTCACTTTAATTCCTTTTTCTTTGTCAATAATCTTGTATTTGACTGCTGTATGGTTGAAGAGAACCCAGGATATTAGAAAATGTTCTGGTATGTTATGAACAGAGCCATGATGTCTCACACAATGAGCATGAGACTCAAGACACATGGCATTTGGTTTGCACCTTCTCACAGCCACACTTCTGTGCCATATGTTTTACAGAGCAAAACCAGATGATTTGTCATAGTTTCTGATCCCACATGCCAATCACAACTGCATGCCTTAGCTGTGATCTGTCAAACAGTTATGCCTGTTACATGGGGGTCAGAAGAAGGAGAAATACCTTGCTGCTATGCTTCAGTTAGAGGAAAGAGGGAAGGAGGTTAAGGTAGCAGATCAGCCTCAAAGGAACTCCACCACAAAGTAACATTACCCATCTGCAAGCTAGTATTATTACACTGGTTCACCACTTGAATGTGTTGAAGACAAATTTTAGTGGCCGCTGACACAGATTGTATTTCCATCCAAACTCTTAAAACAAAACTACCAAGCAAAATGCTTGCACAGTACACTACAGGAGTTTGCATGGAGGTTCAAATTTTTGTTGTTGGAATGCCACAGAAGTTTAAATGTACTGATGCTTTGGCTGAAGCAGAAATATAAGCAAGTGTGGTGGATTGACCCTGGCTGGATGTCAGGTACACAACAAAGCTGATCTATCACTCCCTTTCTCAGCTGAACAGAGGAGAGAAAATATAATGAAAGGCTCATAGGTTGACATAAGGACAAGGAGGGATCACTCACCAATTACCATCACGGGCAAAACAGACTCAGCCTGGGGAAAATTAATTTAATTTATTACCAATCCAATCAGAGTAGGGTAATGAGAAATAAAATCAAATCTTAAAACCCCTTCCGCCCGCCCCTCCCTTCTTCCCAGGCACAGCTCCACTTCCGATTTTCTGTCCCTCCTCCCCCTCAGCGGTGCAGGGTGATGGGGAATCAGGGTTGGGGTCAGTTCCTCACACCTTGTCTCTGCCGCTCCTTCCTCCTCAGGGGCAGGACTCCTCACTCCTCCCCTGCTCCACCATGGGGTCCCTCCCACAGGAGACAGTCCTTCATGAACTTCTCCAACGTGAGTCCTTCCCACGGGCTGCAGTTCTTCACGAACTGCTCCAGCATCAGTTCCTTCCCTGGGCTGCAGTCCTTCAGGCACAGACTGTTCCAGCGTGGGTCCCCTGCAGGGTCACAAGTCCTGCCAGAAAACTTGCTCCAGTGTGGGCTCCTCTCTCCACGGGGTCACGGATCCTGCCAGGAGCCTGCTCCAGCGTGGGCTTCCCATGGGGTCACAGCCTCCTTCAGGCACCCACCTGCTCCGGCGTGGGGGTCCTCCATGGGCTGCAGGTGGAGATCTGCTCCACCATGGACCTTCCTGGGCTGCAGGGGGACAGCCTGCCTCACCATGGTCTTCACCACGGGCTGCAGGGGAATCTCTGCTCCGGTGCCTGGAGCACCTCCTCCCCCTCCTTCTGCACTGACCTGGGGGTCTGCAGGGCTGTTTCTCTCACATGTTCTCACTCCTCTCTCTGGCTGCTGTTTCTGTTCCGCAGCAACTTTTTTCCCCTCCTTAAATCTGTTCTCCCAGAAGTGTTACCACCATTGCTGACGGGCTTGGCCTTGGCCAGCGGCGGGTCCATCTTAGAGCCAGCTGCCATTGGCTCTGTTGGACATGGTGGAAGCTTCTAGCAGCTTCTCACAGAAGCTGCCCCTGTAGCCCCTTCACTACCAAAACCTTGCCATGCAAACCCAATACAGCAAGGAGCTCAGCTTTCCACAGAGTATTGAGAGTGCAGCTTGCTGTGCAGGCTAGTACATAATTCCTAGCATAACTACACATTCATTACTCCCATTCCTTGGAGCATGGCAATCAAATATTTCTGCTCAGTATGGCAGCCAGAATTCACAGAGAAGCAGAATTCACATAGGGAATTTCCTCTGCCCACCAAAAGAAGCTATATACATAATCCTGAGATGTGTGACTATATTCCTGGTGTTATGCTTCGACAGTAAACATCTCCTGCCTTTGCTTTCCCTCTCCAGCTTCATATGTAAATAACACCATTTCCTTTATGATGAATGATGCTTCCCTGGCTCCAGAGTTTTCATTTGAAAGGTTTGAAATACTCTTAACCTACTTGTTGATCAAAATAATCTACTGTTTGCCGTTATGTGAAACTATCAGTCAGTGCATATTTATTCTTCTGTTCCTTAATGTATACACATAGCAAAAAAAAAGGAAGAATGTAGACATAGCTTTAAAAAACATGTCTTTAAAGGACATCTGGAACATGTTTCTCAATGAATGGCAAACTGCTGCCATACATGACTCGATATAAGACAGTACAGTGAGTCACAAATTCTTTGCTGAATGAGTAGTGCTGTACTCCTGGCCATTCAAAAGGATTAGGTGAATTCTGAAGAATTCAAAATCCTATTAATATGAGGATTTAAACTGCTGAGTTTGGTAACTCAGCAGTGAATTTTTCAGAAGAATTTATGTGGTTAAAAAGAACAAATGCTACTGAAAATCCCAATAATGCAAAAAATTTGGTCAAGATAATGTAGAGGTGTTATGATGTTTCCCAGTAAATGTCTAGAATATAGATAGACATTTTAAAGCATGAAAACTGGAATGCAAAGTGAGATTCACAGCTCTAGTTCCAGTATCTCTGCATTGTTGTGAAATATAAATGGTCCTTTAGATGAAAATGTAGAACTTACAGGTCACCAGAATGCCTAAGAAAAAGGTGCAAGTTTTGTGGTTTGCTTGCCTGCACTTAAGAACTTAAAAAAAATCTGTAGTGCTTTTGTGGATTCCGCTGATAGCACTTCTGATAATTCTACCTACATACTTGTAATTATTGACCTGTCCCTTAAGTATTGGTATTTTCTGAACATAACCACCACGTTAGTCCTGTAAATAAACACCTGGTTAGTTTATAAATTCTCTATTGCCACTTATTATGTGTTTGTACAGTGCCTATCAGCATGAGCCCTTATTGGGTGCTATTAGAATTTGTGTAATATATTAATAGTAATTTCATGAATGAGTATTTCCTATAACAGGAAATAAAATTGATGATGTGTGACATCTTCCACAGCATAACCATTTGCAAGTAAAGAAATGTGAAATTTTCTTGTAAGTCTTAACTACAACATGATGTCCACGTACCTGGAGTGACAGACACCAGACCTTCACAAAGAACTCTTTTGTCTCCTTCAGATAAGGAAAAACACACATAAATTAATCTCCTTCATAGCATCACTTAAAGGTAATTATAACTTTAGTGGCATCAACAGAATGTGAGACTGAAACACCTGCATGCATTCATTTGCGATGTATTAGCCATTTAGAAGACAAGTATGAGATAGGTCACAATTAAGGTTTTGACTAGTTTATTTCTTCTAACCTGCTTTCCCTTTGATTTTAGGATATAAATTGATTAATATGACTAGCTATAAAAAGTTAACTCCTAATTATTATTATTTTTTAAAAAAAAACATTGACATCCTACCTAAGATTAGTTTTAAGGATCTGGGGGATCCACAGTCAAACCTTGATATCATAATTTAGGGAGCCTTCTGAAACAGGGAAGGAAGTAGATAATTTATATCTTCTTTCAACAAGACACAAGTGGCTAGAAATTCTGGGCAAAAATCTAAAATTTCCAATTAATTTCCACTACACAATTGCTTATACCATTAGAAATGTAGATAACTGACATCACATGTTTAATAAAAGGCTTAATTTTAAAGTAGAAGCATAAGTAATACTTCTGGAGGCCTTGAAGGAAATAGCTGTTGATCTAATTTGAGCTGTTAACAGTCTGCCTAGTCAAAGTCTCTATTATGTAATCATAGAAGATGAACATAGTATAATCATGTATGTTGACAGATTATTGTCAGACCTTCGAAACAAGTGGGGAATAGGGACATTAATTTTCTTCCACCTGCAAAGACTGTGTTACCTATGTTATCCATAGCTGTAGTGAAAGATTCATAGCATCACCGAAAGTGTGGTGGGAATATATGTCAAAATGTTATAGTAGGTTTCCTCCCTGATGGCATTCTTGATTGAGAAACTTCAATGAACCAGACTCAGTGATGGAGAACTCTCTGAGAAACTGCTTAACAGTAATTGTCTTTGAAGATAACTGGAATTTTACCATTATTAGTTTCAAAAGGAATGGGATCAAGCTAAGATAATCCCAAGACTGGTTTCTACTCTACTCCAGAAAAATGGGGAAGATTCTTAAGCAGAAAAAATATTACTTACCTTTTTATATATTAGTATTGATTTCTTACATGCAACAATCAAAGTGAATTGAATCAAAGAGAAAGTCTACAGTTTTTAAAAAATTGCCTGTTTAAAATTATCCTTCTATAAATTCCTTATATTTTATAATCATTTCCTGCCTCGAGACAGTAGGGAAAAACTGGGCCTTGCAGTTAACTGAGACCATTTCAGACTGGAAATTTCCAGAAAGATACAATTTCCATTTGAAGGTGCTTAAAATTAATCTCTTTCAAACTATAGCAGTGGCTTTTAATTAAGCTAGCATTAGTACTCATGTCAAGAGGAAAAAAAACCTGTAAAGCTCTCTCTCTTGACCTTTGAAATAATAGTTAACCTCAGCATAAGCAGACACTTTAAACAAGGCTGGAATTAGGGATACCAGTTGTGCTAAAAACAAGGAGGAGATTGTATCTGGCTTAAGGTTATTTGCCATAAAATTTGCTTTGTTGCTTGTCAATCCATCTAAACGAAGATGTGTGACTAAGCTGAGTCTTTATCAGACTACCTCTCTTTCCCAGGTTCCAGACCACTGAGTTTGTCAGCTAGTGATTTGCAGTGGGACTGGAAACAGCCATGGGGCCTGTAGTGTCAATCTCCTTTATTCTCTAAAATGTATAACAAGGAAGTTTGAAAATAGATGAACATGTCTTGGTTTTACCTATTAGCTTTCACACTCACATGCAGAATTTACTTTCATGATATGGCTGTTTCTATTTTCTCATGCTTTTCAGTAGTCACCAGTAAAAAATGCTCAGTTAACTCCTGCTATGAAATTTTGCATACCAACAGCCCAGCCAGCTGCTGCTTTCATGAAAGCTCATGACTTGACTAAAACTGTCATGACTTTCTAGAAAGGAAGGATTTAATGTTTGCAAATTACTATAGGTTTTTTTTCTCCATTCTTACACTTTGTGTTTAAAAATAATTACTGTAGGCACTGAATTATCTGTTTTATTTTATCACAAACTTATATTGTGGTTTGGAGTCTATTTTTCTAGATCTCATATTCAGATGTGGTTTCCTCCTCATAAGATTTACAATCAGTGACAGAGACAGCATTTTCAATTCTTTATGTGGAATCTCCAAAATATTTTCACAAACATGTTAAGGATAGCGCATGCATCTTTGGATACACACCTGTTTCCTTACTTATTCTAAAAGACAATTTATACATTTGCCATTGCTTTATGATGCTGATGGCAACCACAGTTGAAAGACAACAGTGAGGGACACCGATGTAGGTTTAATTCCCACTACGCCACTTGCTTTACAGCTTTTCTCCTTTCTCCTTCCTGTGTGATGTAGTAACTTATATGTTTAGAATGCAATTTTTTTTTAAAGGGCATCTGTTTCCTATCATATTCTGTATCAAGCCAGGACCAGGTGATCTTTAATCTTGTTGCATCTCTAGATTCCACTATAAATAGATAATAACAAGTCATATTACAGAGATATATCTTATGTGATTATGACATCAGCTATGTAAATGGAAAAATAAAAGACTATTTTAAATGTAAAAACAAATTCTGTGTGTGAGGAAAACAATATGCAAAAGCAAATAATGTATAGTACTACCCTTTGATCTCCAGGCTGGTCTTATTAATTCCTCTGGAACCAGAAAACTCAGAGATGCCAGGAGACAGAAAACATTTTATAAAAGAAGCCTGATGAGGACTGGACTTGTGCAGAGGAAAATAAGCTCAAAGACAAGTTCTGGGCTAAAAACTCATGTAAAAGGGTATTATATCTAAAAAGCAAAAAAAAATGGATACATATTTTTCTGCAAAAGCTTTTCCCAATACTCTTGTGCATCCTTAAAACCTAATAGCAGCTTGAAAAATGGACTCAATAATAGAAAAAAATCAAAGATAAAATCTCATGGGTTCTGAAGACTTTCTGTACTAGAACACAAAAAGATAATAACTTTGACAAGCATTTATAACTTCTGTTAATATCTATGTATGCATGAATTGAAGAAGCAGCTGAAAGCATTCCCTGAGGCAATAAGTCAATGGAGAACTGACAGGCAGTAACAGCTGGATTCAATCACACCCTATAAGGTACATTCCTCGTATTCAAAAAACCTGGGGAAAAGGAGTTTACTCCTTGAAAATTATGTAATTCAGGACTGCTGAAAGGGTCATCCAAAACAAAAAACAAGACTCCAAATATGAATCACTGCATCATAAACAGAGAAACTTGAAACAAAGGAAAGAAACTTCACACCAAAGAACCATTATCACAAGAATATAATAGTCTGAATGAATCTGTAAGTCACTATCGTTTTGCAAGAAGATGCTACCATGACTCCTAGCTTTCAGTGCGTTACATAAAATCTTTTATTAGCAACAGTGAAGACTAATGCTGCTACAGAAAATTATTTTTAATGAGTCTTGAAATGTTAGTTTAGGTCAGTTTCTCATGTTATTCACTAACTACAGTAAAATAGACTGGAATTTAATTTGAATTTAGGTTTCATTAATGTTTCCTGTTGATATCATTAAGCTGATGAGTTATAGGGTACAATGAGGCTTTAAAAATAATGCTACTATTGTGGCATATTTCCATAACTGCATTACAACTTACTGTTACTTAGTTCATTTCTCAGGTTACTGAACTTGTAAATTGATGGAAAATATTCTTTAAGACAAACCAAACACAAAATCTTATACAGTTGTCTGGCAATAAAGCATTTTTATTGCTTATGATAATTAAACAAAATCAATATATTAACTATAAACATAATCATCTCATTTCATTTTCCTCTGACTGGGGTTTAAATTCAGATGGTTGTTTTATTTGCTTTTTAAAGTACATATCAAATTAAAGTGTCCAAAAAAAAAAAAAAATGGAAAATGGATCCTATTAAAAAAAAAAACCAAACCCAAAAAACGAAACTTCTATATCAGAATGTCCTGTATTCTTACCAACAAGCAAGGAATAAACTGGTGAGACCAAATGGTAGATTTCAATGAGGTATTTCAATCCAAAAAATGTTTAGCAGAAGTAACAAATCTGATCCTACTGAAGACAGCAATTAAGAGCATTTAGAACAAACAATTAAGAATATTAAAGGAAATACAGTGGATTTCAATGATCCAATAGCTATAAGATTAAAAAAAAGAGAGAGGCTTTTTTTCATCTTTTTTTCCCTGCCTCAGTATATCAGACACAAAAAATCTGCAAAAGTTTGAGGTACTGATGGATTAAAAGGCATTAAAAGGGCAGTTAAGCCAGTTAGGGGAGATAAACACCTTGCCATGGGCCTAATGGATTTTTTTACTTTTTTTTTTCCCCTCCATTTTTCTTCTTTTTTTTTTTTTTAATTAATCTCAACAGCTGATAATGTGGGGAAAAAAACTTTGAGGGCTCATTTCAGTTGCCAAAATGCAGGTATCTGGTGCCTGCGGGTGCTTGGAACAGTCACCGAGGTCTGGAAGGTAGGAAGCAGGACTGCATGGGGGTACAGCCCTTCCACAGAGGCAGCTGCAGGCCAGGGCAGCTGGGCAGGGGTGTGGGCATGGCACAGAAGTTTCTGTTTAGGCAACTGACTCAATGTCACCATATTCCCATTCCTCTGTGATGATAAAGTTACTATGACAGGTTTTAGTGCAAAACTTCAGATGGACCTATGGTTTACTGATATCTGTCAAGAACCCCAGCTCCATTTTGCCACTGTTTTACTCTGAGAATTTGTCAGGAAAATAATTTTAGGAAATCTTGCCTTGGACACAAGGAGATAAATGCTTTGTCATCAAAACTGGAATATTTTTCTGCCGTATTGAAAGATCAGGTGAAACTGACAGTCTGAAACAAAGTAACTTGGAAATGGGGAATTAGTTATAGACCATCTTTGGGCAAAATTAAACATCTTTCTTTTCTGTTAAGCAATGCAAAATGTGATTAAAAGCTGGAGCACAAAGAAAAGACCAGAGAAAGGATTCCAATGTTGAAGACCACCTTGACTGATACGTCTTTTCTGTTTTGCATATTTTGGAACAAAATTACATTTGTTTAAAGTCATCTGACTTTTTGTTCAAATGGACTCCAGCATTAAGTAGAAACCTACTTCCTTCATCCTTGCTCACTCATTTGCTACAATTCTTTCTGAATAGCAAAATCTGTAAATGAACTGTGTAGATATAAATTTATTTAAACTAGGAGACTTAAATCCAGTTATGTTGAGCAAAAAATAATATATGTACTAAAATATATTTTTTAAAATTAAGCATCTCTGGCAAGTTTTGTTTCAGAACTCCTAAAATAAAACAGCAAATGGATAAAAAGGTAGACATGTCTGCTTATGAAACTAAAATAAACTCTGAAAAGTCCTAATGCCATGAAATAAATACAATGGCTAAATTACTTAAAAAACCCCCAAACACCTGAAGAGTGTCTATAACTTAATCACATTCGGTTAAAATATAAAGCTGGTTGCAGAGGAAATGAAAAAGCACAAATACTGGTAATCCTATGACCTTTTCTAATGTATTATAAAGATGCTGAGATTATAGCTTGACCTCAAAGATGCAGCTGTGAGAGTTTTAAATATTTCATTCATCATTCGTTAGGATTCAGTCCCTTTTTTTTTTTATTGAAAGATAATTTGTTTTGTTTTGTTTTGTTTTTTTTTTAAATCAAAATGTCACTGGAAGCTTGGGGAAAATATGTGTTGCCAATATTTTGTTCACCATCCCTGGCAACACTGCTTTCCATCACAGAAGCATGAGAAAATAAGATGAGAAGACATTTTTAATAAGCTTTTGTCCTGCAGTCTCTTCTTCAGTTATGATCACTAAGCATTTGTCATTAATTTTATTTCTGTTTTGTATTATATAGGTTTCTAAATATAATTCAGAAAAAAAGATGTCCTAGACGCTAATTCTTAGGTTAGTGACCACTTGAAAATAACATGATGCAGTTGCTATTAAAATGTAATTCAGCCTTTCAATAGACCACTTGTGCCTGACAACTAATTTTTTTGTTGCTCCCTTGGGTAGTTGCTAGAAACAGTCCCCACTGTAGATCCATCCTCTGGCTGAAGCACAGAAAGGAAAAGCTGAAAAATGAGCAACGGGAACAGCTTGCTGATGAAGTTGAATGAAGAGCTAGTAATGATATTGATGACATTACTAATTACTTAGCAGGCAGAATTCAAAATGAGAATTCATTTGTCATCATGATATCATCAATCAGCTTTCTATTGCCTTGGATAATAGGCTTGTGCTTGCTTGGTGCAATATAAAATTTGCTATATAACTCACTTTGTTTTGTACATCTGTACTTCTTAATTTTTACCTTTTAAAGTTTTACTCTTCTAGGTATTGCATTGTGGTTTTATGAGTGCCTTATTTCAAAGGTTTGTTATTCTATGCTCAGAGCAGATAATGAGTTTAAAGACCACAGAATCTCTGCCCCTCAAAACAAGCAAACGTTCAACAGATTGTTTTAAAAGGATCATAGCCTAAAGTCACACCCATCCCTGATGAAAAAGGAAGCACATTCAAATTTGATACTTAAAAAGATTCAGATAGATTTCTAGACAGTTATTTTAATGAAAAATTTACAGTAAAGATATGCAAGTTCCTCTGATTTGGGGATGCAGGATCGAAAGTCATAGTTCCTGAGTGCTTGAGCATAAACAATCTCTTTGGCATTAATTTAAGAAAATCAGTCTTTTCAAACAATCCAGTATTCCTAATCCTTCAGCCTGTGAACCAGTATCACAGTCCCAAGAGCCTGGAGGCTCTACTATCTCTTCCAAACAGCTGAGATTCCTGGCCGAGTCATCCTGTTGAGAGGGAGCTGGCCAGACTTCACAAGCAGTGCACTCCAAGATTTTCCTCTCTCCTGTCCAACTTGGCATCTCTGTCTTTTTCATCTCCTTTCTGGATTCTTGAATTCCTGCCTTGGCTTTCACAGGGCCACTTTCCATTTTCATGGGCATATACTGTGATCGTTAGTGCTTTGCTCTGAAGTAAGTAAAGACAATATCTGCTCAGCTATGAGGGAAGTGCTAATTGTCCCCTAGGAATTCACCAGAGCTGTCAATGACTCACCCTGCCAGCCCTGTGTCATGGCAGTGGGGATTAACCTGAGAGTCACCCAGGGTCCTGAATGAAAATGCTGTCACCACAGGGGTCTGCTAACCAACTGTAGTCAGCCAAGGAACTACCGACCTGAATCAGCAAGTACATTGTCTTTTAATATGCTTACAGTACTATAGTCTTGTAATATATGCAACTTGGAGGTACCCTAGAACTCATTAAACAACCTAATGGATCATCTGACAGTTGGAAAGTTTTTCTGTGCCAGCAAATGTTAAAGCAAATGTGTTAATTTGAGGCTATATTATTATGCCATCTCATTTGCACTGTTTTCGATCATCTTGATTAATGCCTAGATTGTGACTAACACATAGAAGGGATGAGGGATAATATGCATAAAACTACAGTCTGGGCATATACTTACCCTCCTTCTAGTTTGTTCATCTATCAAAAGAAAACATGTAAAAATAGAGAGGGAAAAAATGTTAGTACTGTTTTTCAGTCTTATAAAATTTATAAGATTATAAATTTATTGGGTTTCTGTATACATCACTTTTCTATGAGATGGGAATGCAGTAGGTTTTATTTAGTTAAATATCACAAGCAAAAAAAGTCATTTATATACCATTTAGCCAAAAGCAGAGGAAAGCTTTAGAAATTTTTTTTATATCTAGAAACATTCCCTTATTAAGCAGATTCAGCAGAATTCAGGTGTTCCACTTCAGTGAGCTTATAACTGTGTCTTGGATTGCATGATGGTCATTAATTTCTCCAGGACCCTTTGAAGTACATATGTAGCTTGTCAGAAAATCTCCACAGAACTGACTTTCATTTCCTTTATGTACATTGTTTCTCATTAAGTGACATTTCACAGAAGCTGAAGACAGTTTTATTTCTTCTGTTTACAAATGTTGGACAGGTTAAAAAGAAAAAAGTAAATATCACAATAATTAAATATGTTTTAAAAAATTAATGGTTACTAAGGAGGTAATCCCCAGTATAGTTTTACATGTATTAGGTTGCATTACAGAGAGAATTCTTAAAGCAGGCCACACTTCCAGTGTCTCTGATTCTTGTGAAAATGGAAGAGACTTAGGTGGGTTTTCTCTTTCTTCAACAGTCTGACTCCTTACAATAATTGCCCTGAGTAAAACAGAAGACGGCATCCTAACTGTCATCAGAATCATCCGTGGAAATGTCTTTCACAGAACTCTCCCAGAGGAAAGAGCTGCTTCTTAAAATGGCAAATGTACGTTCGTAAATCTGAACTGCAGTTCTAGACTATGCATTTGAGGGTGTTACCTGCACATTGCCTTGCTCTGTGTAGTGGCAGAAGAGCAGACATATGAAGTTTGACACGCTACACCTGACTGTCCTGTATGTCTGTTTCCAGCCACTGCCATGATATACTCTCTCAGAGGAAAGTAAAAGACCTCCATAATGCATGCAAGCCAAACATTCTTGTGAGATATGACAACTTTAAATGTAGACTTATTTTTCTGAATAAATGGATGGTGTTTTCCCTTCTTGTGTGAGGGGGATGTGTTGATTTCATTAGAGGCTGGATTATATTTGTCATTGGGCCAATATGTGCAGTCAGCTTAATCTGATAATTAGTTTTCAAATAAAAAAGCAGTTTGGCAAATTGCTTTTTATTGTTTTTTTTTTTGAACTTTTTATTTTCTCTTCTGAAACTCCTTTTTTTGGTGTAAAAAGCATGCAAAATAGCCTTCCCTTTGTGTAATGGAAGATTTGGAGCAAGAAAGATTTCATCCGCTGTACCTCATGCTGCCAGCCTTGTCAGAGGCCTCTATTGACAGAAGTCTACTAGTTAACAAAAGGGGAGCAGAAAGCGAACAATTCTATGACCCTTTTTTGATTTCTTTTCTTTTTAATCTATCAGCAATCTTCAGTCATGGTATCGTGCTGGGAATAGTTTATTATTGCTAAATTTGTTGCTATTTTTTAAACAGAGGTGACTGAGTTTGCTCTTTGAAAGTACTCATTTGCTTTCCTCCCTGTCCTTATTATCTCTTTTTTTTTTTTTTTGTTCAACACAAGAACTGGTACTTTAAAAGAGCTGTTGATTAATCTAATGACATTTAATGAGATAAATAAGTGGAATGGAAAACAGAACAAGGAGAGGCCTTTGATCTTTTCAAGTTATTAGACTAAATGACAGTGGAAATTTCTTTCTCAATGTATGTAGGAAGGTTGCTTTGGCCTCTTAAGTCTCTAATATTGTCAGTTATTCAAAGACACCTCCCAAGCTTTTAACCTCAACTTAATTAAAATATATATTATACCAATTGACTTCTATTATTTCAGCATCAGAGAGCCTTATCATGCTGTCATTATCTGAAGTAAATGCGTTTGTTTTACATAATGTGCAGTAATTATAGTAGTGTCCATTAAAATCATCTCTCTTCAATATCTCTTCAAATTGTTTTATCCATAGGTAAAGAGGAAGGGGTTTGATATATATATTCCAATCAACCTTTCTATAATTGAGGATTTTTCCAGTTGGAAAGCTTATTCATTCTATGTACTTTTTTTTAAAAAAAAAAGACAGTATATGATAGTTATTAATGAAATACTGTATTTTATTTCAATAGTATTCTTTCCTGGAAAGCAGGAACATTTCAAAATGAAGGTCAGTATGAAAAAGCCTCTGAAAGAAGTGTTTTGTCCTAAGAAATTCTTAATAGATCTTCTTAATAAATTTTTAATTATTAGGGGTCATCTAATGGGCTAATGGCAATGGATTTCTTTTTCTTTTCTTTTCTACATTACAGATATTTATTTGGGTGTACTCTTCTTTGAAATTATTTTTTTTCCCTGTACAAAGGTATCTCTTGAAAGATTTTTCAAGGCTTTAATTTTTTATTTCCTCCCATGTTTTTATTGTACCTTTTTTCCCCCTCCTTTCTCTTCTTCATATTCAAAGCCTCTAGCCTACCAAACATTTCCTATTCATTAGTAAAAGAACAACTTACATCTCCAACAGGATCATGAGTCCAGCTGTCTTTACCCATTGGTTTGTTTTTCAAAAAGCATCTCTGAGCATCTGTACTGCTTCTCAGGTTTGGGATGATTCTTCTGCAAAAATAGTCATTTAAATCTTCTGCAGTTTCAGCTTTGCAATTATTTCCTGTGATTCCCATGGAAAATTTGACAGCTAGTTGGCTGACAATCTGTTCTTGTCATTGTCTATTGATATGACTGTTGATCATTATAATCTCATCATTTCTTTAGGAATATACAGATATATTGAGGAATACTTCTCTTGGTTTCACCTTCTGCCTACACTGTAAACTATTTGCCTAAGGGACCATCTTTTTGTTCAGTGCTTTTACGCTGCCCAGCATAATGTAGTCCTTATTTTCTTTAAGTGTTATTCTATTACTGCAATGGTAATACAGGGTAACAGAATGAATATATTAATTAAAAAAAGGAAGAAAAACTTCATACAGCTTGGCAGTAGTATTAAAAATAGCATGAAAAGAAGATTTTTGCTCCTGGAGTTTTGTTTTCTTTTATTCATAACCATTTTGACTGCAGATTCAGAGGCTGTACCATGGTGGTACATATTCACAAGTAAATTATATTCATAATAGAAAATGCCTTCTACACACTATGTTGTCCTGTAAATTAGTCTTGTTTAAGTAATGCTTTTTTGATTGTTTTGAACTGAACTGCATTATATTGACCAGAAAATAAATATATCAACTTCAGTGTTCAAATTAGCAAAATTATTAAAAATTAACGTGACACACTGAATATTTTTCAAAATGTTTGACACAGCCTAAGTGCTGTGTTTCCTCATATTTTTCCAATGTTACACCTAAACACATGACTTCTTCTACCTGCTTCAATGGTGTTTGGGGGGGGGGGAAGGAAAACTTAGTCAGTTACTCTTCTGAATTTCACAGAACGTTCTCACAGTTCCCTCACTGTCACAGTAAGTAGGAGGCTTCAGGCCCTCTTTCCTAAAAATTAGATGGAAACCCTTGAAGTTCTGGCACTTCCTCAGTGCCTTGTTTCAAGCCAAGGATAATCTAACTGATGTTCATCACAACAAAATATTTTTAAGAAAGTAACTAACTTCCAAGGCAGGGGAGCAGCACCTTCATAATTCTTGAATATCCTTCCTGTTGCATGGGTCAATGCAAAACTGGACAGTGTCTTTTTTTTTCAATGTTACTCTTGCCTTGGAAATTAAATAATTGCAGTTTGCCAGATTTTCTGAAAATCATTTAACACTAGACAAACATCAAGATAAAATCACGCATAACAATACAATTAATAAAACAGTTGCTAGGTTTTGAGAAACTTTATGGAAATAAAACAAAGCTGGGCTTAAAATTACCTACACTTAATTCCACTCCACTTTTTTTTAAATCCTGCTCGAAGTGGTAGGATGCTGACACAAGCACTTACATATCTGAAATCCAATCCACAGGTCAGACTGTGATCCCGGGTTTCTGATTTGACCAAGTGAGTCCTTGATGTCAGGATAAGGCTATCCTTATGTAGCCATTTTCTGAGTACTTTTAGGCACAAACCACTCCTAAGTACTACCTATTAGCACAATGTTATCAGTACTTTTCAGTCAGTTGTCCCATTTCTGAGAGAATTTATGTCATTGTGCAGCTCTAAACAAACTCATATCCTGTCTATGGGTGTTCAATAAAGCCCGATCAGACAATAAATAAACCTAATTACTAAATTAGCCAGTACTTACATAGTATGTCAATCAATTGGTTTACCAATTCACTCCATTAACCAATAAAATGGTTAATAAAAGTGCCTCCGAAGACTCCTGAAGCAGACTTTGAGTCCCTGTACATAATTTCTTACACTGAAAATTATATTTCACATAATTAAATCTGTAAGTAAGCAGCTATACAAACATAGAAGAGAACACTGAGCTAAAGCTGAGGATAGCACCCAACCTTTGGAGTGAATTACCCGTAAGATGAATTATATATCTGTTTTGTTTGTTCACCGTATACTATGTGTAATCCTCCTTCAAACAGCCTGCGGCTGTGCAGCAGGGATATAAAGGCTGCCTGTTTGCCTTGTCCTGACAGGGAGCCTCTGGAGGCAGGGGCAGGTTGCTCTTCCACTGGAAGTGACTAAGAAAGCCAGGGAGAGGGCAAGGAAAGAAGGGAGAGAGTCTTCTGGAGCATGGTTTGGGACAGGGAAATGGAGCCAGACACACAGTGGGGGAAAGTCTGTAACACAAACAGAAGTTTAAGAGACTTCTGAGAGTAGGAAGTGGACAGTCAGGTATGATATGTAATGTAAGAGGAAGAAAAAAACATTTTTCGTAGGGATCTACTGGGGATTGTGTGGAACATGCCACACATGTTTTGCAATCCCAAGCACTGCACACCAGAACTACTTCTCAAACACTCCTGCTTTTTGGGAATGAAGTAGCTGCAGTTTGCCAGACATCCTGGAAATCATTTAACATTAGCCAAACGTTAAGGTAGACAAAAGTCTGGATCGCTGCAGCCCAGAAGGATACTAAAAGTTGCTTGTCTGAGTATAAAACTAGTGGGAAGTCTTTATTCTGTGATAACACAGCTGCCAGGATGTTGCTTACAAACTTCTTACAGTCCATTACATTTTACCCAGCAGAACTGAGTTGTCTTTATTGGTTTTGTTTTTATGATAATTAAATACATCTTTAGAGACTAAAAGCCCCTTTCTAATCTTAAAAAGCCTATTTTAGGGAAAAAATGCAGGAAGATCTACCTCAAAGCTCAAGCCAAGGTTTCACTGTGACCTGTTAGGGCCCTGCTCAGGGATAGAGGGACCTCGGATACCTCCCCTTAGACACCAGCCTGCATCAGAAGGTTCCCCTTTTAACAGCCTCTATGTTTGCCCATTGCTGGCACTCACAAACAATATCCAATAATCACATTTATTTTTTTTATTTATGTATTTTCAAAGTCTAAGGAAGAAATCCATTATCTCAGGACTTCATTCTAAATATTGACTTTGCTAATGTTGACAACACTGATATTTACAGAATACTAAGAGATCTAAATGAGTACTGGGATATCTTGAAGCAGAGTTGAGGATGTTGCTGTATGATTCCTATCAGCTCTAGGGGGAAATACTTCATTATTAAATCTGCTGCTCTGCTTTGAAAAAGCTCAGCAAGTATGTTTTAAAACCTGCCTTCTAATATTCTATACTTGTTTTGCTGGAATGGGATATGCCCAAAAGAGAGTTTTCTAGTTGCTCCCAGAGCTCTTTGGTAGGAGCAATCCACTTCCCATTAGTTCTCATAGTGTGTGCCTGTGCTGCAGTCCCACATTAGTTTATCTCTTCCACTTTCATTCCTTCCTGTCTCCCTGTAGGCATTAAAGTCATTCTAGCTTCCTTACATAGCCCTTATGACTCTTTACCAGTCTCACCTATGACAAGTATGTGATCTTGTGGTGAAATATCTTCCTTGATATGTGAGATAGGGCAAAGAGGGCAATAAAGAGTGCAAAGTGACAGCTTTTCTTGTCCTGTTTTCAGCTTTTATTTCAAAGGGAGTATAAATCACTCTCTCACAGAGATCACAAGAAACATTGATTATTTCAGTAGCTCAGCCTGTCATTGAGAAGATATAGCTACAATAACCTGGATCCCAGAGTATCGTAAGAGTTTTGTCCGTTCGTGAGTTTTAAAATATGCCACACCACATAAATAGTTCCTGTAACCACTTATTTCTGGAAGTCATTGTGCTTCAATCATTGTTAAAAAGGTACTTAACTACACAGTCAATTTAAACTCAAGACACTAATTAAAGATTTTTAATTTAGTTCATTTAGCCAAAACCACAATTCTACCAAAATACTCAGTGTTTTCAGCCTATGAACAAGTTATAACCAACCTGAGAACAGCTCATAGGTATGTTTTCCAAAGCATGTTCGTTTCACCACTGGCTGAGTGAAATGCTGCCCTCCCTCTTCATGTTCAGAAGAATCTGTTCCATCCTGTCATTTTCAACCCTCTTCAGTTTATGGGCCCAAACCTGTTTCCAGTCTAGATGAAGATGCTTGATTAGCAAACGTAAGCCTGATATGACAAGCTTGTTTTTCATCATTACCTTTCAACATTTCTTAACAGTAGTCCACTACTGTGCTACCAGGAAATGAACCAGACCAGTGAATGTTCCTTAGTATTGGACCTCAGTCATCAATATTAAATATTTCCTATTTGTGCCAGCTAGCAGTTTTCCAAACAATCCCCAGGCAGGATTTAGGAGCCAGAACATCCCAGGAACTATCCTTAACAAGCAGTTTGTATGTCATCTCCTTGTTCTGGAGATTAAGAGAGTTTATTAGCACAGACACATGCCATTCGGTGCCAGCTGGCCTCAGTGCTCAGATATGTTCCCAGGCGTATTTAACCTACTTACATAGGTTAAAAATCTGAAGGCCTTATATTGCAATAATTTATTGTAGTATCGCTAGCTTGTTGGCTTATTTTTCCTTTCTCTCTTTTTCCTGCTCTTGGTTGTATGAGAAAAAGGTTTTAGCTGTTTAACTCTTTGATTTCATATTGTGGTAATCTTGATTTCTGTTTTCATCTCATTGTCATTACAGTAAATTCAAACATTGAAAAATTGATCTATTCAGATGCATACCTAATTTGTAGTTATTACAAACTAATATGAGGAAATATGAGGCCCCTCAAGGCATACAATATATAATTTTATCTTGAATATGTGAATTGATAACTTAAAATATTTATCAGGTATTCAGCTTAAGAAACAGTTGCAAATTATTTGCACGTATTTCACTCTCAAAAAGCAAGAGGTCTTTAGAGAGAGCTACATTCATTTTCCTTGGGCTGCATGAAAAGAAGTTTTCCCTTGTTATACAGTAGCAACTATCAGGAATGCTCTAAATTGTGTTGGTTTGATTGAGGTAGGCATTTCTGAATCTTTCTACAGCACCAATCACACTCTTGACAAGAGCAGAACAAATGTCCAATTTCAAATGCAGTAAAACTATTCCAACTCTTCTTTGAATAGTAGAAAGTGGGAAATACATTTCTACTTAATATTTGCTAGCTTAAATGTTCCCTGCGTGTGAAGCACAACTCACTTCACCCATAAGCAAAATGAACAGTAGTCCATACCTGATAAAATAATAGTTAAGGTTCCCTAGCTCTCTTGGGATTTTATTTTTTTTAATATGTATGGAGCAGACCTATATTACATAAAGCCTACTGAATTAGTCAAGATATCTGGTAAAAATTCAGAACTGTAATTTAAGAATCTGTGCTGATATAAGCAATATATTTATTTTATTCTCTCACTAAGAGAACACCGCCACTAGATTCTCCTGAATTACTTGAAGGATTACTTATACCTTTTTCAAAGGTATTTCTGAACCTATTTGGTGTCTAGTGAAACCTAGAGTACATCAAAAGAAATCTTAACTGGTGAAGCTTGCATATAGATGGGTGAAAAAGAGACATGGGGAAAGAACAAAGGTATATGCAAGTCAGATGATACATTCAATTTATCTGCTAGATTATGACTTCATTGTATTAAATTGCATTTCTATGCATTTCTAACACACTTAGTGCTAGGAGAGCTTTCTTTTTCTATGGAATTACTGTTGACTTACAGTACTTAAGATAAGAAAAAAGCTTATTCTACTAAGAACTACTAATTTATACCACTCAGGATAAATAGTAATGTCTTATGACTTATCACCCAGGATAAACAATATTTTTACAATTAAAGACTCTCTTCATAAATACTATCACTTTTCTGGACATAAGAATAAATGAAGCACAATTTTTTCAACAGAATAGAACATCTTGCCTTTAAAAAATTAAAATTCAGTAATGTTATAGATGAAGGAACAGTTTTGTCCCCTAAAATAAAAGATTTCTGAAATGGAATTTCTGGTAAAGAAGGTTAGCTATTTCTACTTCAAATAGCCAACTTTGAGATTAGATTTTTATTTATATGACCACTATCTATGTGTCAACATTAAATTTCCTGTTCTGTGGGAAGGTGACCAAACTTTGAGGTTCGGGTTTTTCGAAGGCAGGACTCTCTCAGTCTGTCTTGTAGCTCCATTTCATTTCAGCATCTCCAAGCAGGGACTCCAATTTTCAACCTGTGCTGTACATAGCTTCTACACAATGGACTATAAATTTACACAGAATAATAAAATTTTCATGTAATGCACAGATTATACCACTTCTAGAATACTCCATTGCTTCTTAGTTAAATTATTGATTTAGTATAAAACAAAAACAGAATTACAAGAGATATGCTTTGATCTTGCTGCCTCACATCTAGATTGATTGCATTGCTTACCTAACTGTTGGTCCCTTTCTTGTATATTATTACTGGGTTTGTTTTCATTTTAAAGACAATTTCATTTTACATATCCTTATGAACATCATCTAGAAGTTATGGTGTAATTCTCAAAGAAAGGAAGAGAAGAAAGAAACAAGATTAATAGATGAACAACATTCTGTTTCACTGTGAAAATCACTATGAAGTATAAGGATTTTGTATTTCTTGCATAGGATTTTTTGTTATCATAACATGACATGTTATCATGTTAGCATAAAATATTGAGAGTTTTAACTACTGCTCCAAAACACATTCCACAATGAAGGTTCAGTGCACCAACAGTTCCTCTGTTGGGAGAAAAAAACTATAATGAAAAAAAGAAAAGGAAAGGGAAAAGGAAAGGGAAAAGGAAAAGGAAAAGGAAAAGGAAAAAGAGGAAAAGGAAAGAGAAAAAGGTTTTGTTAATTTAAGCACTTCCTTTGGAGCAACCATAGACTCTGGCAGAGCAGGATATTTTCTGATTGATGATATCTGTAAAATAGCTGTTTGAAACACTCTTCTTACATTTATATCCCACTATATATAAGGTATTTCTGGTCTATTCAGCAACTCTTTTTTGAAAGCATCCTGTAAAATATAATTAAGGTACCCTATCTCGTCTTGGCCCAACTCTGGCATTTCTACTAAATGGACAAATAAAACATCAAATATATCTTTGCAACCATCTCAAACTGATTGCTGTGGCCTGCATTCTACCTAGCAGCTGCCAAGAGAGGTAAGAGAGGGAGCTTCCCTCGTGCCTTCAATCAGTCCAGAAAATGACAAAAAAATGACAAAAAAAGTCTTATTAGTTAATTGAGTTCCTGCTTCCCTGAACTTTGTAGCATGGGGAACCTTCCAATACTGTTTCAGAGACACAGTGATGAGACAGAACCTCACTGCATCCCTTTTTCTATCCCTACACTAAGTGGCAGGGCAAGCCAGCCATGAAATAAGCAGCAAGTTACCGTGTTCCTGGAAGGACTGAACTGTACAACCCTCTTCAAGACTCCAAAAGGAATTTTTGCAGGACTGCCACCGGGCTCCAGATACAAATCCCTTTCCATACGTGACAGCAAAGAAGCCACACTCCTACCTTTACTAAAATCATATCTTTTTATTGCTTTTTCCCCATTCCAAATAGACTAGATGTATTGATCCTATCTATTTATGGCCTTATCTGGAATATGAATAAGAATATGAATATGCAGGAAATAATCATGAATATGAATAAACAGAAAAGCAGACAGATGGACTCAGGCCCAGGGCAGACAAAGAACAGAAAGTTCAGACAACCTAGAGAAGGTCAGGAAGTTTCAAGGAATTTGGGGAAAACTTGAAGAGATGAAGAAAAATAGATGTTTACAATGAAAGGGAAAAGGTGTTAATTCTAAAGACTTCTACCAGAGTTCATAGCCCTAAGGACACCAGTAACTTCATTAACCATTTTTACTTAGTTTTATAGAAAAATGTTTCCACATTTTCTTCTAGGTTTAGCTTAGGTAGCAGAATCTAATTAAATTTGTGGATTTGATATAATACTTTTCCCAGAGTCCTGAGGGAACTGGCTGGGGTAGTTGCCAAGCCAAAGCCACTCTCCATGATATCTGAAAAGTCATGGCAGTCAGGTGAAGACCCTGGTGACTGGAAAAAGGGAACTGTTGCACCCATTGTTAAAAAGGATAGAAAGGAGGACCCTGGGAACTACTGACCTGTCAGCCTCACTTCTGTGCCTGGGAAGATCATGGAACAGATCCTCCTAGAAGCTATGCTAAGGCACATGGAGGACAGGGAGGTGATTCAAGACAGACAGCATGGCCTCACCAAGGGCAAGTCTTGCCTCACCAACCTAGTACCCTTCTTCGATGGAGTGACTACATCAGCGGACAAGGGAAGAGCTATGGATATCATCTATCTGGAATTCTGTAAGGCCTTTGACACGGTCCCCCACAGCATCCTTCTCTCTAAATTGGAGAGGTATGGATTTGATGGATGGACTGTTCGATGGATGAGGATTTGGTTGAATGGTCGCATCCAGAAGGTAGTGGTCAATGGTTCAATGTCCAGATGGATATAGGTGACAAGTGGTATCCCTCAGGAGTCCGTATTGCGACCGGTACTGTTTCTTATCTTCATCAGTGACATAGACAGCAGGATCAAGTGCACCCTCGGCAAGTTTGTAGACGACACCAAGCTGAGTGGTGCAGTTGACATGCCTGAGGGATGGGATGCCATCCAGAGGGACCTGGACAAGCTGGAGAAGTGAGCACTCATGAGGTTCAACAAGGCCAAGTGCAAGGTCCTGCACATGGGCTGGGGCAACCCATGGTATCAATAAAGGCTGGGGGATGAAGGGATTGAGAGCAGCCCTGCAGAGGAGGACTTGGGGGTCCTGGTGGATGAAAAGCTGGACACGAGCTGGCAACGTGTGATCGCAGCCCAGAAGGCCAGCCATATCCTCAGGTGCATTGAAAGAAGTGTGGCCAGCAGGTTGAGGAAGGTGATTCTGCCCCTCTACTCCGCTCTGGTGAGATCCCACCTGGAGTAGATGCATCCAGCTCTGGAGCCATCTGCACAGGAAAGACATCAACCTGTTGGAGCGAGTCCAAAGGAGGGTGACAAAAATGATCAGAGGGCTGGAGCACCTCCCCTATGAAGGGAGGCTGAGACAGTTGGGGTTGTTCAGCATGGAGAAGAGAAGGCTCCGGGGAGACCTTATTGCTGTCTTTCAGTACTTAAAGGGGACCTACAGGAAAGATGGGAACAAACTTTTTAGCAGGGCCTGTTGCAATAGGACAAGGGGTAATGGTTTTAAAGTAAAAGAGGGTAGATTTACACTAGATATGAGGAAGACATTTTTTTATGATGAGGGTGGTGAAACACTGGAAGAGGTTGCCCAGAGAGGTGGTAGATGCCCCATCCCTGGAAACATTCCAGGTCAGGTTGGACAGGGTTCTGAGCAACCTGAACTAGTTGAAGATGTCCCTGCTCATTGCAGAGGGGTTGGGCTAGATGACCTTTTAAAGGTCCCTTCCACCCCAAACTATTCTATGATTCTATGATTCTCTATTCTACTTTACATTATATAGATATATATGATTCAATGTACAGATTTCTGAAAACAGTAGAAGAAAATTCTATAAGAGTGGTACATTCAGGAAAACAACACATACACACACACGAGTTAAAATTGTGTATGCTGTAGTAAATTTTTAGTCTGAATTTACTCATTTAATTGTCCTCAGTGATTTGATCTATCTTAATTAAATCAGTTGAGTCTCTACAGTATATCAAAAGGCCATATAGAGGAATATGATTGAACTAGCCTTCACACTGCACAGAAATTTTCATCTTTTGTGTAGATCTCCAAAATAAATATTTATCGGGGAAACCAGTAAAATTTTTAAATATAGTTGCAATTAGCTGGGATAAATAAAACCACAAACATAAAGAATAATTGCTATTTTCAGGTTTAGCATCCTCATGCTGGAAGCAGTGGGACAAATTCTGAAGTCTTGTGTTGGCTAGGTTCTTTCATTTTGCCTAACACATACATCTGACCCTAGTATTATTATTTTTTTTTATCCTTTTTTTTCTTTTTTTTTTTTTTTTCCCCTGAATGACAACATTTAGCTTCAAGGGAAAGCAAGCTTCCCCTCTTGCTATACACAAAAGCAATAGCTCTTGTCAGTACTAGGTCATCTCCAAGCCTACTTTTTCTCCTGGTGTTGATGCTAAATAAGTGCAAGGGCTCTGAGATGGATTGGTGATATTGCCGCTAGCAACTGCAGTCAAACCCTCCTGGGTGCAAACTTATGGCAGCATCCCCTGGCCTTCCTGAGCAGATGCATTTGGAAATGTTTTCACCTTGACCAAACACGTCAAACTCATAATCTCAGTGTGCTTCTTGTTGGTGGATTGCAGTGTCTAGCTACCAGGAGTGGGAATTGTCTCCATTTCAGACCTTTCTTGTTCTACCAGCTTTCACATCTGCCACTTCTCCTGTCACATGCCCGGTATGATGTAAGAATAGGGCAAAATCCTAGGACAACTGCCTCTAAGGAAGTTTATTGCACTCTCTGGTAAAAAAGAAAGTAGGCAAAGTGAAAAGCCAACTTGCAAACTGTGTGTATTTTTTTACTATATAGATTCTAATGAGCAGGGTAGAAAGGGAAAGAACAACTCACAAGATGGAAGTTCAAGGCAAGTGTGTGGTAGATAAAGGATAAAACTGGTACCAGTGATAAAACTTGTAATGAATTAAGCTGATTCCAGTACTAGCTGTTATCATTTATGCATATAATTAATCCCTAGAGTATGCCAAGAATTTTACTAAGTATTAAATCTAAAAAGGTATTAGTTGAAAACTAAAACAAAAGGTCCCTGCTCCCCAAAATCTTCAGCAAATAATTCCAGCCAGAGGCCCATGATCCGAAAATTTGGTCCTGTGTAAGCAGCATCAACCTTAATTTTAGAGGATGCATACAACAAAAGTACAGAAAATAGAGGAGAAGGAAAAAAAATTCTCAGACAAGGAAGGGCTACCAAACAGGACCAAGCAGTTATTTATCTAATCTGTATTTTGGTGTCGCAGTTCAGTCAGGGATGTTTTTCTTCTCACATTTGACTAGAAAACAAAATTATATCCTATCATCTCAATTATGCACTTTTTTTTTCCTTCAAAATACACTTAAGAATAGTTAAGAAAAGAAAAGAAAGTTTAAATATTAACATTTTATTTACTGTATATGTGGTTTAAGTCCAGCTGGCAACAAAGCACCAGGAGGCCACTCCCTCACTCCTGCCCCCCTCCCTGTCCACTCTAGTGGGATGGGGGGGAGAATCAGAAAGGAGGAAAAAAAAAAAAAAAAAAGGCAGAAGAACCTCATGGGTTGAGATAAGGACAGTTTACTGGGACAACACAAGGGGAGAAGTTACAATAATAACAATATTCCTAATAAAAGAATATACAAAACCAGTGATGCACAATGCAATTGCTCACCACCCGGAACCTGACGCTCCGCCACTTCCCCTGCTGCGATACCACCCCCAGCCCACTTCCCAGTTATATACTGAGCACGATGATACATGGTATGGAATATCCCCTTGGTTAGCCCGGGTCAACTGTCCTAGCCATGCCGCCTCCCAGCTTCCTGAGAAAATTAGCTCTATCCCAGCCAAACCCAGGACAGTGTAACATTCGAGTTGAGAAGGCTAAAGGGTGAAAGGAACATGTTGATTACATCGTCTAACAGTGTCCCTGAAAACAGCAACAGAACTAAGAAATTGGGCATACTGCAGGGTTTTCCCAGATACTTATGTAAGAAGACACCCACCTCTCAGTCTTCCAAATGGTCTGAACTTGAAGAAAAGCCAAGAGATGAATTAGGGTAATGCTGAATCACTTTTCAAAGCTCTGTGTCTATGGTGTATGTTTATCCCAAACCCACTACAGGGATGATTTAAGAACTTAGCAGTTTGCTGAATGGAGGTCCCTGTCTTGTCCTCCTTTTGGATGAGGCAGGGTGTACCACAAAACACTGAATTCAGTGTTCTGCTGGGGCTGTAGGAAGGCTGGAAGCCAACTTTCAGTGCAATCTGGGTGTGCGACTCCCAGTGGGGCTTGTGAAATGTCATCCTTAATTGACATTGAAAAAAGCTTACATTATTCTGCATTAAAATTGTGGTGATTTCATAGGATTGTCATAGAAAATTATTGGAATTACACAGTGATGCATATTAATTTTTCCATATCACCACCCAATAAATTCTGCAATTAACCCATATCATTACTCTAATATCATGTACTTTGGGGAAATCTTTTCAATTAGAGACTCAACAGTAGGAGTGGAGAATTGGATAGGATGCCTAAAATTGGATTTACTTTGCTCATTTTCCCTTAAGGTTAAAATAGGGGTTTGAAAAATAGCATTTTTTCTTTATGACTTTTCTTATCGGCTTTTTCTCTCCTTCCAATGGAATTAATGAATGATATAAAGTCAGAAAGCACAGAAATAAAAGTCAAAGAAGGCTTGTGCATTTATTAAAAGGAGAGATATCATTTAGAATAGTCATAAATTAATTGTAACTGTTTTAACTGTCATCAAAGAATGAACGCAGACTTTTTTTCTAGCCCATTTAATTCTTGGCAAGGACCTCAAAGTGAATAATTTTCACTGGAAATTAAAAAAAACAACAGCAACAACAACCACCAAACAGTATTTAATCTCTAAAATTGTATATGATTTTTCCATTTGTAAATAAACATAATTAAATACAAGGTGTTTATCATAACTAGGCTGTCTACTGAACTGTCTCTACTGAGAGAGAAATGGGGTATATTTTCTATTCCAAAGAGGTCAGCAGGTGAGAGGATAAGTGCAGACGTATTTATGGAGTTTTGCCAGAGGGGACAGTTTAGGTGTTTATGACTTTAGTCTGTTTGCTTTGATGTCTTTTTGTTCGGGGGGTTTCTTTGTTGTTTTTTCTTTACCTGTGTTTTGCTTTTACAGCTGTTTTTACAGTGTTGTTGGCACTGACCCAGAAACTATTGCTCAACGTCCACATTTTGCATTAGTGTGTTTCCTGACCCTAGCCTGGGGTTGGTTTTATACGAAATTAGAATGGAGGTTCTCAATATGCTTTTATAGTCTCAGTACATTTTTTCCTTTCACATTCTATTTTCATGTTCTCATGCTGAAGGATACAAGGAGATCTCATTGATTGCAAAGACTAAAACATATGCCCTAGGTTTGGCAAACATGGCTTCAGAAATTTCGTAAGCTAGCTCTAGAGTGATTGTGACAGCTTCATTCAGACACGCTGTTAGAACAGCAATCAATGTGAGCCTTTACAATTGTGCACTGATGCAAAGGAGCTATGAATAAGTTTATAATATTCCTTTTCACCATTCCCATAATGTGACTGTTCTTGGTATAGGGAATTCCCAGGACACAATTCACCAGTAGAACAATAATCTTCATTACTCTTCAATACACTTATAGTGATGGCTATTAAATGTTTAATTAGACTTTATAGTAGACTATTCTAACCATTAAAATAATAAATGAATACTGGCATTAAACAAACTTGGACAATAATCATTACTGTTCTAGAACAGAAGGATATGTCCTTTGCCAAATGATATGAGAATCTCTCTTTGGAAAAAAACCTCAAGATCTAGTTCATCCTGAATGCAGGATTTCTCATTAGTCAGGAAAATATATCAAGTTTGCAGGAAAAGCTCCTAATTCACAAAAGACTTAGGCTCAAGTCCAGTTTCCTTACTCATTTGAGTAACTCTAATATGGCAAAGTGAACTGTTTATAGAATAAGAGTATCAAACTGAGGGATTTGTCTCTGAACAAGCCAGCAATCAATTTACAGTCATGTCAATTACCACATTTTGTACATGTAGGGGCACATGACTGCTGAATTCCTCCTAGAACCTCCATAAAGCCGTTAGTTACTTTGGTCAGTAAAGACCCTGTTTAGAGTACAAAATAATGAAATGTACTAAGAAATTATTTTCAAGGATCAGGCATTGCCTAAGCAAAGGGATTTTTTAATAGCACTTTTTTCATTTATGTCATTTTTAGATTGAGTATAATATCAATCTCACATGAAACTAGTAATTAAAGATTTAGATCCACAAAAGGACAGCATTTGAGAGGTACCTGAAACACTTAAGTGTTAAATTTAGTTTCTCCAGAATGTCAATCAACTGAATTCTTGTCCCTTGGTGCTTTTTACCCCTTGGTAAAGGTCTTGGAGTCTCTTCCCCTAAGGTTGGCTGGATTTGCCATACATGGGTTTATTTTCCACTCAGATCAACCAGTTACAGGCACTCCTCAGTCCTGTAGAAACCATTCTGGGATATGCTTTCACACTACCTTTCCTAGATATCCACTGTTGAAACAGAAAACCAAAAGAGTAAATTTCATTCATTCTTGCTCAAAAACTTATTTGTTGATTTGTTTTCATAGCATGTGTGATACCAGAGTTAGAATCTATGAACTTCCCCCAGTGGCTGAATTCCTGTCTTTTTCTTTATCAATTAAGCTTACTAAGAAGCAGTTTTCGGAACCTCAGAATCTAGCCTAAGGCTTCAAGCCCCATCATCCTCTCATGAACTTTCTGTTGTCTCAGACAACAGTTTTGTTGACTGTTAGAGATTCTATGAGAGAAATTAAAACCTCTGCACTCATTGTTTGCAGAGCAAGCTATCTAATTCAGCACTGAACACACCTTGATGACAAGAGATGTAAGAGTTTCAGGCTATGAACTTTGCAATACAAATGGCTCAGGTACCTATAATGCGTGACTATGTAGGTGGAGTTTAATTTATAGAAGAAGTATTATCTTTTCTATAAAGGTCATCCTGGCACTTGCATGGTAACTTGGATCATGTGGATTTTTATTTCTTTGACTCCAGAGATACTTCACAGAGAAATAAATCTGAAGGAAGAATATGTGATATTAAGTCTAGACTGGGAAACATTCTAACAATAGGAAGTCAAAGTCTTTCCTTTGAGATAGCGTTAGTAGGTTTCAGTAGATCATGAAGACAGAAACTGCCACACAATGTCACCTCCATGTTACTTGGAATGGTGGGATACTAATTATTAACAAAATTGTCACAGACTAAGAAACTCCAACTGCCAACCTGTATAAATGGTTAACATCAGCTAAGGATAATTTCCAGTTGTTTAACAAATATAAGAATAGCAAATAAAAAACTAAACTATAGAAAATGGTTTTTAAATGGGTTTTTCTTTTATTAAAAATTTTGCAAATAATTATGTCTTTACTAATCAAATCCATAATGCCATTATCATTTTTACTTCCTAGTAAATAAAACATACATGTCAATACTTGATTCTTGTTCAGAGCAGACTTTAATTCCTTTGACTTCTTGTTATTTGCATTGCTATGAAAAAACTGATTACCTTTATGTTACATTAGAACATCAGAAAAAATGGAGATACATTTCTATCTTGAGATGAAAAATACAATTTTTTTTTTTCATTCCAGTCTATTGTTGGGACTTAAATCCCCTATGGGTGTATTTTAAACTAAGACCCCAAAAGGAAACATGCTTATTTCTTCTCTCGCTAAAGAGATGCAAATAGGAGTCAGACAAATTGGTATTCACGATCCTGCATGAAAAGATCCTTCAGTTTTCTAGTGCTCTTTTTTTGTCCCTTGAAATTTTAGACATTCACATCTTGATTCATTTTATTAGCACTTTATTAGGAACATACAAATATTTCAAGTTTAAATGACATGTTGTATTTGTTTGTCCTTTTTATTTTGTATTAAAATGATGATCTATTCATTGGTATGCTAGCAGTAAGAAACAGGATTTTTTTTCATAATTTTTTCTTTTAATTATTATTATAAATTGGTTATGGAGAGGAGCCTCTCTATACCCCAAACCTTCCGTATTAATAAAGACTGGGCCGTTGTCTAGCATTGAGTTTTGTAATATGGGAGGTGACATAGAAAATGCAGTGAGAAATCACTGAGGAGTTTGATGTTAAAATGTGTTCCACCATAAAAATCCTGATTTCCGCTAAACATCAGGTGCTTAAAAATCCCTTTCATGCTGAAGTTATTATCAGTAAGTTTACCTTACATATCTGTTTTTTCCAGCCTTTCCCAGTGCACAGCTAGATTCTTCCCTGCAGTATGTGGGAGGCTATCTGAATTAATGTTTCTGCAGTTTACAAAACCTCTTGTGCTACATAATTTTGCTGGATGGAAAAAGATGGAATTAGGTCTCTTTTGGCAGACTCAGTGCAACCACTCACATATGAGCTGTCCTGCTGTTCCCTCTCTGAAAAGCCATTGTCTCTTCATCATTGTAGACTTCCATCTTGGCAAAATTGCATTGCCACAGTGTGATTTCCATGGGCTTTATTTTAAACAGAATTATTTATGCTATTCTTACAAAATCTAAATCATCATGAGAGCCTCTAGAGTGAAGGTTAATTCTGTTGCCAGCAGCTGTAGCTTCACCCTCCGAAGCTGAAGCTTGTGGTGGCAGCAATTACTGGCCATCCCTGTTCCGATAAATTTGTGTTTTCCCTTTGATCAAATATGTCAAGCTTTTAATTCTTTATAATCATTGATCGCATGAAATGGCAGACCATCTTGTTTTAGCATCATTCACATCTGCTGCTGTTTTCCAGTCACACAGGTAAAATGCATTGACCTAGAACATGCTACTTTAACCTCAGCACCCTTACATGGAAGAATGCCAGCTGCTTCTGAAATACTATTCCCAACCGCTTGAAATCCCAACAGACGGCATATTAGCCGAAATAATTAAAAAAACCCCACCCAACATACAAACACGAAAACTAAAAAAAAAAAAAAACAAAACCCACAACCCCCAAAAATCAACCATCATCTTGTCTGGCATCACATACTTGCTAAATTTGCAATACTAATTACTGCAGCACCTTTTAGTTTTATCACAAAACACTCCCTAGTACAGGACTGCCATTTACCTTAAGGTCAATGAGTGACTGTGGTCAGGAGGAAATAGTAGTTAAAAACAACTAACAAACTGCAGCCTTTATGTAACACTTTTTTCCACTAGGTATTGAGGAAACAGTATAACTGCATTCACCTTTGGATACACAGAGGTATAACAAGAGAATGCATTATCCAAGGTACCTAAAATTCCAATATTCGTCCCAAAAGTAGAGGGCCAGAAACTAAAATAAGGTGGAGGAATGGTATCGCAACGGGGAACATAAGGCCTTTGATCTCCAAGAATCCCACGGGTCATGCAGAACACCTGTTAAATTTATGTTACACAGTAGAGACCTTCCGGAATAACTAGAGCATGCTACTCTAATGATGGGTAAAAAGTAATCTGTTCACACTGAAAAAACTTTTTTTTTTTTTAATTTTGTACTGAGTTGGGGCAGAAAGTCAAAATTTTGAAAATAATGTGTGATAATAACTACTGTCTATTAAAAACCCCCCAGTACCTCACTTACCAGTTCCAGCTTTTTATGCTGCTTTGATTTCTAAATTATGTATTTTCAGCTAAAATTTCTAAACAGAAAACCACTTGGTGAGCAAATAGAACTTTTAATTTTGAAAAATACATAAATGGGACTCTCTGACTATTTCAGAACTGTTCATTCTTGCTCTTCTCCCCATAGTGAATAAATTCATGTAACAAGAACATTTCCTCCAAACTTTCTGTTTCAATAGAACTGCATTTTCTGATACTTTCAAGAAATTTTATATTGCAGTAAACACAATAGCCAGGTAGCGTCACGTAATGCTCTGATAAACCCATTGGAACCATTTACTATCCGCTTTCTCCCTATGTACATGAGTTTAAACACATGCTAATTCAGAAAATGGGAAACTTCTAAAGCAGGAACATCCTTCCACCACTTTGATAAAACCTGTACTCTTGCATCTGTGAACATTTTGTATTATTAATATGCCATGATACTCTTTCAACTCTTCAAGCCAAAAGTGCTAAGACAAGGTAGGGTTATATGTAGGGTTTATGTTTGTTCTGAACTGTATCAATTCATTTTTTACATTATTCACCCTCAGAATTTTGCACTTTGAAAATATAACTTAGAAGTGCAATTTTTAGACTTGAAGCAGAAAACTGTTATGTTCAGATGGGAGGGTCTACGTGTCATATTCTCATATAAGAAAAGAAAATTGCTAGGGCCTACACCAAGCAGGGTGGTGCCTATCTTTAGACCACATCCGGTAATGCACACTCCATTTTATAGTAACTTCTAAGACTGTTGTATGAATTTAGCTGTAGACCTGCTCTTTAACAAGGATTATTTACTGTACATGACAAGTTTAGAAGTTCAGCCATTTTTCAACAGTCTGTATGATAAAATGTGGTGATATTTTTGAGATGAAAGTTCATCACTGCAAAAGTTCTAACACAAAAAGATCTTTTTTTAAAAAAATGACAAAAAGAGAAAGAACAAGAAAATACATTTACAACTGGATAGAAATTAACAAAGAAAATTTCTAAACAGGTGTTAAGCACCAGAAAGTTTTAATACATTTGAAAATATTTGAAACAGTTTGGTCATTTGGTTTGTTGGGTTTTTTTGTTTTGTTTTGGGTTTTTTTGCTGCTTTGGCCAACCCTTATTCACACTTTTAAGCTAGTTTTTTTACACTCCAGTAGAACAAGCGGACTTGAATTCCCTCCCTGTTATCACGCTGCATAGAAGGAGTAATTCTAATAAAAGCAGCAGTGCAAAGCAGAAGAGATTTAGCAATGACAATACACATGTAGATTAAGCCCACTTAGATAAACATTTTTCATCTTTTTTAATAATGGCTCTTCTTTTGGTCTGAATGGCTTTTGGGTAACCCCTACTTTTCAGAGTTTGATTCCTTGATAACTGAAGGAATGAGACACATGATATTCAGCCATTCCAAATGTCATCCTAGTTGGGGACCACCTAATTATTTTAATTGCTGGCAGGAGCTATCAGCTTTTCACTGGCTGCTGCAAATACTTTCCAACACATTTTGAACCCTCCCGTATCTCCCAGAAGGGGTCATAATTACACTTTGAAAATATATACATGTGCTATACTGTGACTATGCACCATTCACAATACACCATACGTGAATCAGGGCATGGAGATTTAAACCACAATGTACATTTTTATGAAGGATTACTAGCATAAAGCTTTGGTTTCCTCTGTGTAGATATGGACATCCACAGAGTAAACAGCTATATCACAGGTGTTAGACACAAGTTCTTTTTACATACAATGGAGAAGAACAGACATGCATAGGCATCATTCAACTCATCTTAAGGCAGACATAAAAATGCCAGAGGAATCATATCTTAAGAATACTTCTCCATCCGCTTAAAAATGGAGCTTATGAGAGAGTAGCTCAGCTATAGGTGTCTAAATTGTAGACACCAACATTAGCCAAGACAATTTCCGCCCTAAATGTCTTTCTCATTTTGATAGACGGAGATATCCTAAAGCAGGCCAATCTTTCAAAGGTATTTTACTCTTTGAAAACAGAGGGAGTTTCTTGTCATTCTAGGTAAACCTAAATTACCAAACAGATTAGAAATTAAGCCCATATGAAAAGCTTTCATTATCAAATATTAAAAATAGTGTGTGTTTGAAAGTCTTTGGAAAGATATAAATATAGTGTTGAGGGCTTTGGGTTTTTTGGTTTGCTTTCTTGTTTTTACTGTTGTAAATCTACAAATTAACAGATACTTAACTTTTTTATTTCAAATAAAATAAAATTTACATGTCCATTGCTGAGGTTTATCAAGTAACTTGCCTCACATCTCTAATGGAAGGTTCTAAAATACTTAATATCTAATTAATGCTTTATCTGTTAAATTTCATTTAAAAAAAAAGCCATGATATGTATGATTTTAAATATAACAAACACCGACATTTCTGCTGCCTATGAGTTCTAGAACTAAAGCTGTATTTTTATTTTAGAATGAGAGGATGCTACTTATTATGAAAGATACTAAAAAGTAGTTTTTATAAACACCCATTTTCCTTTATAAACAACTGTCTCTTTGTATAAACATAAACTTTCAGTGAAATAACTGTCCAGCACATTTTAGCTACAATGTCGTTATTTGGGGAATTTAAACTATTAGTAAATTATAAATGATAACATTTACCTCACTGGACTAGTTACAAAACCACATATAAAGCTGCAATGAGCTTCATTAAGAAGATGCCTACAGTTATTTGTACAAGCTTTCATTAGCTTTAACAGTACATGACAGTACGTGCATATAAACATCTTTTGTACTTGTTTGTTCAGTAGTAAGCTGAATCAGGGAGAAACACTACAATTATAACAATATCTTCTCAATTCATATATTAAAAAAATATAAACAGACAAGCCTTTCCCTTTCATTCTTAATTTCAAAGGTCTCTTTAAACATAAGATGAAACTTCAGCTATGGAAAAATAAGAGAGCGCAGCAAATGCAAGAGCCAGAGATGATTTAGGGTATGTTATCCTACTGCCATTTCACTTCTGCTGAGGAGAGACTGCCACTACAAAATGAAGAGAATGTGCTTTACCGACTAAGTTTACAGGGTTTTCCCACTGAATTCTTTCAAGAAATGGATCTGCATGTCAGGAGATCATATATACTCTCATGTGCAGCCTGAGGGTTCAGTTGTGCTGCAGAGCTTGTCTACACGAGGCACATAGTGCAAAGCAATGTAGGCAATGAGCTTTACGGCTAATTCCTCATGTGTACACAAGTAAGGCTTTCCTGAGGGGTAACTTTTGCACCTTCAAAGAAGGAAATGATTGCACTTCAAATGGCTGCACACAGACATACTATCAGCAAGTTAGGATACCATAAATTCAGACCTAATCCAACTGCGCTTTGTGCACAGTGCACTGAACAACAAGGAGGAGTGAAAATTTCGTCTTGTCATCATTACTCAAAAGATCCAAGATCCTCAAAAGGAGAAGAAACTATTTTCACAGCTGCTTCCTAGAACAAATGGATTGCAAGCATGGCCCAAGACAAGAACCAATCTGCAGACCACACTAATTTGTCACCAGCAGAGGCCAGCAGCAGCAAACTGCTGCCCTATCCAAGAGCATGGGATAATCAGGAAAAGGAACTGTGGCTCCTGCAGACAGCCCTTGGAGGAAGTGGTTACCAAGAGGAGAACTTCAGGGCGGAGAGGTAACCACGGAGGGAGGTTAGCGGTTTCAAAAGCACCACACAAGCCAAGGGACAGTGCATACACACAAGATGAGGAGAACCCTTTAAAGTTAGATCCCAAAAGCTCACAAGCACTTGGTTGCTGCTTCTTTGGAAGAAGTAGTAAAGATTTAAAGGGTACATGTACAGCAAAGAGCAGAAAAGGCTTTGACTACTTCAACTGAAAGCACTGCAGCTTCCCAGTCAGAATCTTTAGCAGTAACCCATAATGTACAACAGTAAGAAATGCAATGTAACACTTGCTGAAGGTATTACTATTCACAAGAACTGGTATTGTAGTGGTAAAGGACACATAAATAAACAACCAGCTACAACCCTAGTGAAAATTACTTCTTTCATAATTATTAAGACCTACTAATAAGAGTTACCTTGTGTTATAATGAAAATTTTTTTCTGGGAAAAGGAAGACCACATATATGAGAAGCTTAGAATTTACTGTTAGTCCAAATAAAGTTTAACAATCTATTAGTGCAAGTTATCTGATTAATCTAGAAAACCTTTCACTTGTAATAGCATGGTCATATTCACTAGGCTACATTTCCTAGTTAAAAACTTAATGAATGATAAATAAAGTTAAGGTTACCAGTGGGATTTTCTGCCATGCCAGGATATTAAATCAGTGGACTCAAATTTTTGAAAAATGAAGCAGAAAGTGGACAGGCTTCTACAACATAACACTTCTTCCTCTTTGTCAAAACTCCATATACTCATTAAAGACATACACTTGTTCTACTTTAAAAGGTTATTGACTATGGGCTACCATATTTGTCTGATTCCGATACTTTATTTTGTTACAAGAGCATAGTATTTTCTTAATATTATTGTTGTTGAACTAGCACTGAGAAATAGGTAAAGTGGGACTTAAAAATAGCAAGCTCAGCTAAAAAAGTGAATGTGTTCTTTTATCTTTCAGGTGCTCATATCAATTACACTTCTGATATAGATCTTTTTGATGTGCCCATCCGGATGACATTACTATTTTAATTGTGGAGAAATATTCCACTGTAAGATAAAGACAGCAATAGAGAAGCATTTATTCTGATTCCATTGACTGGATTCCATGAGCTCCATTACTGAAAGTGAACTTTCTACTTTCAGTCAATCTAAATAGGAATAAGCTAGAAAGAGTTCAAGCTCTATCTAGGCGGGGGGGGGGGGGGGGGGTTATTGCGTGTGGGGC